>NC_140961.1:53706462-53721462 GCF_056783735.1 Eptatretus burgeri
AACTCTACAACCACGCCATCCCCACCACAGTGCCATCAACATCGCGACACCATCACGCCCGCCTCAGCAACAGCGGCAAGATGCCGTCGACGCGGACGCTCCGCGCCGCCATAGGAGCCACATTCTTCAGTGTCCGTGTGCAAATCAGCCGTGAAGACTGCTGATTACCATAATCGGATCAAAACGGCCTTTGCCGTGAAGGGAACTGGCCAATCAGAGGTGAAAGGGGCAGAGCCAGCCTGGGGTGTATCACATGGTCATCTAACATGTGGTAAAGTTTCAATTTCCTACGTTGAACTGTTTTAGATTTTAACCAAATGCATACACGTACGACGTACGATATACGTACATACACTACCGATCGCTTAATCCTGCATTTCACTTCGTGAGCGCAGGGTAATGAGTACGTACAATTGTAGACGACTTGTTTGATGCAAAAATAAATTGATCTACCAATGCATATCCATAAATGATAAATAGTGCTGCCTTCTGGTGGAAACCAAGCAGAATTGTATGATGTTTCTGACATTTGTTGTTGATGCGTGGATGGTTGAAAATGAGCAAAAACTCGCAAAAAAGCAAAAACTATGGCACTAAGGTGAAATTTGTTTTGTTTTGTTGTATTGTTTCGAAAGCCATTAATTTGAAGTATTGTCTGATGTATATTCCAAGTTTCAGCTCATTTGATTGTATAGCCTTTGAGATATGAGCACCAACACATTTCAGACGGATGGATGGGGGGGGGGGGGGACAGACTGACAGACACAAATGTGAATTTCGAGTGTTTTTGTAAAAAAACTAAAAAAAACTCAAGAATGCGGAAATGGACGTTGCCGAAATTTGGAGCATATTACCTCGACGTACGAAGGATTTACTTCTGAAATTTGCAACCAATTTTTTCCAGTAAAAGCCAGGAAACAAATTTTCCGTCCCTGTGTTAAAGTTGCATACAGCGAAACCGTCCCATATATCGGGAGGGCACTTTGTGCCTCCCTTGATGTCCAATGTGTATTTACTCCCAAAAGATTGAACATTTCTCTGCTGCTAATTACCCTCTTGTTATCTTCACCCAAAATATACCACCCGACTCTGTCCTCATACTGCTCAGTCTTTCTTACTAAAAGCATATTGCTTACTCCACTATCCCAAACTCTTACTCTGAACAGCAGTTTGGATCACAATACATTGTGATCATCCCTAACTGATCACCTACTTCTACCTTTTCCACCAGATATGGATCATATACCCCAAAACAAGTGCAAACATTTATTGTAATTTTCGTTGAAGATGTTGAATGTAATGAAAAAATAATCATTATCTTTCACGGTAGACTTTTTTTTTAAGTCACAGGGAACCGATTGATTATAAAATTTACAAGTGTTCCAAAATTTACATGTAATAAAAGAAGTCGATTGATATTTTGAGCATGCAGCCGTATATGCCTTGTTACATCATCGTAAGTCCTTTAGACGTCATTTATTGTTTCCAGCAGTCATAATTGTAAAGATTCGTTTTTTGATGGCTTCTTATTATTTTTAATGACATGGGGAAGGCTGGCTTCATGGATAACAAAGGGTGAGAAGACGTTTTCTACTGTCTGGTTAATCAATTTTTTTTGGTTTCAGGTCTGATTCACAGTAACGGGAAGTCACCAAGTCATGACAAATCTTTGAACCATGTGGGATGGTCACAATTATGCAAAGAAATGGTGAGGGAAGACAAGTACTGCAAAATATATTTGCCCTTCACAGTCACTGTCCGTCTTTATGTTACATTTGCAAGAATGACAGTTTTATCCTGCCTCTCTTCCCTGCAAACCCACCCTTTGTTATGTCATACATACGCCTCTTCACTCCTCTTTTCTTAAGACCCAGACACACAATGACTAAAGATACTTTGCCTGAGCCATGACCAAAAACAGCAACCTGGGTATTGCAACAATTTAGGGAGAAGTTTGTTGAGGTCAAGGGAGCAGAGTAGGAGGGATCCATTTTGAATAACCCAGCCTTTAAAGGTATGTGATCTCTTCAACAAATATTTTGCCAGGTTACATGTCAGGCCAATGTTGTGCGAAGAAGCATCACTTAGGCTGAGTCAACAAATAGGAAGTGCAAATGTGTTCATCCAACAAAGGAAATGTATGCACATTAGGCCCACACTAGAATGTGAACATGTTTTATTCCAGTCAGTGATGGTGACAGGTAGGTAAGAAACACACGGAATTATTTTCTACAGGGTCTCAGGCTCATGGAATAGCTGGAACACAAATTGCACACACACACACACACACACACACACACACACACACACACACACACACACACACACACACACACACACACACACACACACACACACACACACACACACACACACACACACACACACACACACACACACACACACACACACACACACACACACACACACACACACCAGGCTTGATTTCAGCTAAACAGAGCCACCAAGCATGGGGGAAGTAACATTGCATCCAAGAGCAAGCACTCTGGCTCCCAGTGACCCCATCTTTTTGACGACATCTCTTTCTCCCCACACCCAGCGGCAACTAAGGAGAAATTTCCGTCTCCACATATACACCAACCGATGGGGTTTGTCCGTGCTCTGTCCTTTTAAATGCTGAGCACAGAAGCAGTATGTACCATTTATAAAAGTCTTTGGCATGACTCTGCCAGGGTCAGAATTTAATTGCTGACCTGGCAGACTCTGTCAAAACCTTGAATGCATGCGCTATTTTTTTTTTTATTCAAATTGACGGAGGAACACCACCACATTATTCACAATAACACTAGCACGCTTAATGGACTTGCAATACAAAGCAGAAGTTGCACGTTAGCCCACGCTTCACACCCAAAATTTGTGATATCATTTTGGGTTCCATGAAAACTTTGGTTGCCCACTCCTGATTGATGACAACGCAATCATGCACAGTGGCATTAGCTTTGAGGCGGTGCATCTACTTACTGTCCACACTATGTGAAAGATGACTCTTCTTGAAAGTCGTCATCTTCAACTAGTCGAGCCCATCATCTCCTTCACCATTTCCTCAGGCTCACTGTCTACATCATCTTCATCAGTGGGAGTTGGTAGATCTTTGTTCTCAAATGTATGGACATGAGCATAGTTCTGTGCACGGAATGCCTGAAGACACGCAGCATTTGTCATCTGCTCCCACCCCCCGACTCTGCACTTCACCTTCTTGCATGCACAGGATGAAAGATCAAGGATGCTTTTCTGAGCTGATTGCATGGGGATCCAGTCAATTCCCAGGGCATCAACTGCATCATTTAAATTATCAGCTTCCATCCATGTCCAAAAGGAGGTGGAATACCTGGGTGCTGTTCTAAGCTACGCTTGTAAATGGCGGCTTTGAAATTGGCTCGCTGAACATGCTTCTTCTTCTTCTTTCCGCTGCTCCCGTTTGGAGTCGCCACAGTAGATCAACCGTCTCCATTAGGCTCTATCCTCCACATTTCCATTGACACTCCAACCACCCGCATATCTGCCCTCACCGCATCCATGAACCTCTTCTTTGGCCTTCCTCTTCTCCTCCTGCCTAGCGGCTGCATCTTCAGCATCCTTCTCCCGATATACTCCGCTTCCCTCCTGTGCACATGTCCAAACCATCTCAATCTCGCCTCTCTCACTTTGTCTCCAAACCTTCCTACCTGCGCAGTCCTTCTAATACTGTATACTCATTCCTTATCCTGTCCATCCTCGTCACTCCCAACGAGAATCGCAGCATCTTTAACTCTGCCACCTCCAGCTCCGCTTCCTGTCTTTTTGTCAGCGCCACCGCCTCCAAACCATACAACATAGCTGGTCTCACTACCGTCTTATATACTTTCCCTTCACTCTTGCAGCTACGCTTCTGTCACAAATCACTCCTGCAACTCTTCTCCACCCACTCCATCCTGCCTGCACTCTCTTTTTCACTTCTCTCCCACACTCTCCGTCACTTTGGACAGTTGATCCCAAGTATTTAAACCTATCCACCTTCCCCACCTCAACTCCTTGCAACCGCACCATACCACCACCCTCCCTCTCATTTATGCACATGTACTCCGTCTTACTCCTACTGACTATCATTCCCCTTCTCTCCAGTGCGTACCTCCACCTCTCAAGGCTCGCCTCAGCCTGCTCCCGACTCTCCCTACAGATCATGATGTCATCCGTGAACATCATAGTCCATGAAGACTCCAGTCTGATGTCGTCCGTCAACCTGTCCATCACCATTGCTCGCTGAACATGCTTATGCAAGGCATATCAATTTGGTGGCATAACATTCTCTGCCATGGTCGCCAAGCATAACATTGCATATCTGGCATCATTCACGTTTGAGTATTCCTGCTGATCATAGAGTTTGCAGAAAAAAGATTTTCAGATCTGACACCGTCTTCAGTTACTTAAACAATTCCCCTAGAGATTGAAATGCCGAACACAATGTTTGGTTGTCCATTCGGCCAAATAAAAAAAAAACACCACATGATCGTCCCTGCCCACTTCCTTCTTTGAAGCCGCCTCATTTTTTTTGTTAATACCCTCGCCGAAGGAGAGGTTATTGCATTTGGGTCCGTTTGTTTGCTTGTTTGTCCGCACAGAACTTTCGTGTTTTTCTCCGCAACCGCTTGTCGGATTGAGACAAAATTTTCACCATTGGTGTGACTACTCATGTAGAATGTTTTAATGATAATTTTGATGTCATAGGTCACGTGGTGCGGCAGCCATATTGGAAAAACGGGGAAAAAATTAGACCTGTATCTCTGAAACCACACCAAGGAAAAGATTGAAATTTGACACATAGCAAGTACTCCTGATGGGGAATGAATGTGATTTTTTTTTTAATGATGTCATCAGTGCCTTCATTATGATGTCATAATTGCATATGTAGAATGCTACATCTGATCAGTATGAAAATTTTTTAGGGTCATCTAGGGTTAAAACGGTCCACAAATTTTTTTGATGACTTCATCGGTCACATGATTCGGCAGCCAAATTGTTGTTTTAAAAAAAAATAAAAAAAATTCAAAAATCTTCTTCTCTGAAATGGCTCAACAGATCGAGGCGAAACTTTACACATGATCACCTATCCACGAGGAACAAAACATTCGCACATATGACATCATAGATCACATGGTTTGGCAGCCATATTGGATTTACCCTAAAACATAAAAATCTTCTCCAGTATAGCTGGACAGATCAAGGGGAAACTTCACATAAATGTTTCCCAAGGCATGCATGTACAAGGTTGTTAAGGAATAATTGATGCCACTTGATTTGGCAGCCATATTGGATTTAAGAGAAATATTAAATAATGTTTTCTCTAGAACCGCTTAAACAATCAATGTGAAACTTCACAATTGTGGTCTATTAGGGATGGGAAATATGTTTTAAATTTCAGCTTGATCAGACACATGGTCTGGCAGCCAGGATTATTAAAAAAAAATTTTAAATATTTTTTAAATAAGGCTGACTTGGCTGTGCCTGGATGGGTTTGAGAGTAGAGGAGAAGCAGCTGAAATGCGAATCCTATCCAGGTTCATCCTGATGACGTCATCTTTTCTTTTTGCTTGTTTGGGTTCCTTCTGATTACTTCAATGCAGGACTGTACCGATTTGGTCTTCCATTCGATTTGAATTTAATTTATTTTAATTCCCTTCTGAATTCAATTGAAAATAATAATAAAAAAACGTCATTTGTCATGGTCAGGCGTCCGATCAAAGCGGGGTTGAATCAAAGCGTGATGTCTTGGTACTCGGTCATCATTGCCAGCAGTTTTGAAGTGGCAGTTCTAATTATGTCTCTTATTTATTACATAACATACCAGTACACAAACGCCACACAAAATACACCTCACAAAACAAGTCCTGGCGAGGGTCTGCAATCTCTGATTGCTCTTTTTCTTGTTATTATATGTTATGCTGTTGACCGTTTCGTCAAACTTGGACTTAACTTAGTTTTGTATCCAACAGCAATTTTTATTGTAGGTTTTTTTTTTTTTAACACTTGTTTCTTTCAGGAGGCGAAATTGCCAGAGCAGACCTTTGTGGTGAATAGCAAGAACCAATCAAACATGAAGTGTAGGATCCAGAGCAAATTTCCACAACCACAGAAAAGCACACAAGGTGAGTGTTTGGAATCCTTTTTTTAATGTCTGGGGAAAAACACATTTGCCTTTACCCATGTGCCCATACATTTATTGGTCCTTTTTTATGCCTCCACCGACAAAGTCGCCAGAGGCATTATGTTTTTGGGCTGTCTGTCTGGCAGTCCATCCTTCCTTTCATCCATGCTTCCGTCTATCTGTCCGTGCGTCCATTCATCCATGACAGGTTTTCGTTACCGCAGTAACTTAAGATTGGCTGAAAGGATCCAAGTCAAACTTGGTACAAGTATGTATAATGATGTAAATATGAACTGATTAGAATTTGGAGTCAAGAGGTGAAAAGTCAGAGGTGTGATGTCATGTTAGGTAAAAATTCTGTTTCCATGCTAACTTGTGACCCAGTGATTGGATTTTGACCAAACTTGATACAAGTACCTGTATACTGTATGTATAATGATGTAAAGATGAACTGATTAGATTTCAGCATCAGGGGGTCAAAGATCATGTCAGGTAAAAATGTGATGCTTGAGAACAGCTGAATGGATTTAAATCGAACTTGGTGCAAATATTATATTGATGTAATAATGTGGGCAGAGGCACATCGTTAAACGTGGCGGAGTGCTGTTCTCGTTTCTGCAGTTTCTAAGGCTTGTGGAGGAGCAATCACACATTCACTTGCAGAGATGTAGAGGAGACAACACAGACTAGACATCAGACAAACAGGGCCATTGACTGTTTGGAGAGATTCTGCACTAAAAAGGTAAAAACCTCAATGAGGAACAGAGCCCTACTGATGATCCAGGCAGTCAGAGAATTGGTCACTCACTTATGAGTTGCTAAAATATTTAGGTACACAACTAATTTGAGGGTTACGATGAAAATATCTTTCGTATAGGGTGCTGTGGAATTTGTATAATTTACATAATCTTTTCAATGTTAAAGTAATACATTAGGAAGAGCCTAAATTGTTACCCCACGCATGCGAAGCAAAAAGCGGCATTAAGCAATTGCTTCATGTCCATCAGTCGAACTGTCTATCCTTCTGATCAGTTTATGATCGAGAAACAACTTATTGAAATCGAATGTTATTTTTGAACATGAATAGGAAGACAAGTTTCTCGCTTTACTGGACTGTACTTTGCCTTTGACTCCGTCCCGATCGCACATGCGCAGAGTAGAGTGAGATAATATTTTTACTTTCTGCCTGCTTGACAGTCAAACAAAATTGAAAATCATTCCAAACAGGAAACTTACTGTTTTAATGGATGTTATGAAGCCTGATGTTGGCTTAGTGGTTAGGGTGGCGGTTTGGGATCCTAGGGTCCTGAGTTGAAAGCCCCGTTGGCCGCTGAATTAAAATACACCAGGAGGTTGACTCAGCCTGTCATCCTTCCGAGGTCGGCAAAATGAGTACCAGTGTGCTGGTAAGGGAGACACTGCATCAGCGGCATAGCCGCATCCCAACCAATGATGCAACCAGCAGCCACAGGCTGCACTCGAAAAAGAAAGAGAGAGAGAGAGAGAGAGAGAGAGAGAGAGAGAGAGAGAGAGAGAGAGAGAGAGAGAGAGAGAGAGAGAGAGAGTGAGAGAGAGAGAGAGAGAGAGAGAGAGAGAGAGAGAGAGAGAGAGAGAGAGAGAGAGAGAGAGAGAGATAGATAGATAGATAGATAGATAGATAGATAGATAGATAGATAGATAGATAGAGATAGATTAAAAAAAAAATGAGAATGTTATAATTACAAAAGACATAAACAACAGGCACGAATAACAACCGAAACATGTTGGATCGGGTGATGTAATAAACACTGGGGAAAACAGTAGTAAAACCTGGAATTCATTTATTTATGCATCTTTAAACCTCTTTAAGGCTTTATTTAATTTGAATTTGATACTTGAACACTGAAGTACACAAATCGCGTTCATAATACTACTTTCAAGGATCATGCAATATATCGATATATAGCATGTGAAGGTGTGGCACGTGAGAGCAACAGTATGGGGGTGAAGAAGGCTTTGCCAATATGGCTATGTAAGTATGAGGCCAATTGATGCTACGTTCTATGGGGATCAATAAAGGCTCCATCTCCGAAACTGCGACTCAATGTTGTCTTATTACAGTGTACAAGGCCATAAGGGTGATGTATAAAATTGCTTCATTAACGCTAAACTTTCGGATTTTTTTTTAACGATCTTTAATGTCATTGTTTTGTTGAAATTTAAGTCCTGTCGAACCCCGACGTTTGCGGTGCCGCTATTTTATGGGTCATAAAGTGTGAACTGCTTCGACATTCGTGCTTCGCATATTCGTGGTTGTTTTTGGGTCGCCAAAATAGGTGACCCTTATTGTCAGTAATTCTGTCTGTTTGTTTGGATGTTTGTTCGTTTGTCATCAGCATAATTGGTAGTAAACGTGGGCGGATTTTGACCAAACTCGGGTGGTAGGTACATCTTATGACCTAGTGCTTTGGAAATTGTGATGGTTGCTAGGGACGCTTTGGTTCCCGAGCAACAACCGAAAAACCTTCAAATTCGGTACCGTTCACGCAAAATCAATTCCGAAAGCCATTATCCCACGTAGGCTTATGAAATTTGGCACGAATGATCCACAGGTGATGCTCTATCAAATATATTCCGGTTTTTGTGATGTATGGAATACTTTACCCGCAGCGCCCCCTACAATTATGGTATGCGTGAAAATTGGCGGAAATTGAAGGCCCCCTAGCGACCAGGTGAGTGCATCGATACGAATGAAAGTTTGCAGGTTCATGGTACGCAATGAGTACTACAACTTTGCCTCAGGACATATTGACTGATTTCGCTTAGGTCAGGGGTCAAAGGTCAATTAGTGCAAAAATCAATAATATGCGAGAGCTGGAGGTGCCTTCGTGCCAAATGCTACTCCTCCTAGGGTTATGATCAGATGGTCATGAAAATTCACACTAATCATCTGGAAGGCATTGTGCACAAACGATCGAGCCGGATTTTCGATTTATATCTTTGTTCACCCACAGCACCCCCTCGAACTTTGGGGATTTCCGATATCGAACTGCATTTTCGGTACTTTTCATTCAAATTGATACCGAGTAGTTATCAGTCGATGGAACTCGATGAGATTTGGTATGCATAATCTTAAGGTGATTCTCTATCCGCTATATGACATCCATTTTTTTCTATATCTTATAGTTTCCAAATGGTAACCCTCTCAATTTGGGTGTCCGAGGGCCATTGAGCATTCCCGCTGAAAATTCAAGGTACACTTGCTCCAAGACGGTTGAACCGAATCGAATGAATCTTTACATGCATATATACCGTAATGAGTACTACAACTTTGCTCATTTGCATAATGACCTATCTTGAGTAGGTCAAGGGTCAAAGGTCAATAAGTGCATTTTTCGGGCGAAATTACCATTCAAGGCACCCTTGCTCCTACACGGATTAACTGATACGAATGAAAGTTCATAGGTACATAGTACTCAATGAGTACTACAACTTTGCTTCAGGACATATTGACCTATCTCGGCTAGGTCAGGAGTCAAAGGTCAATGAGTGCATTTTTCGGGCAAAATGACCATTCAAATCCCCTTTGCTCCTACACGGGTTAACCGATATGAATGAAAGTTCATAGGTACAGAGTACACAATGAGTACTACAACTTTGCTTCAGGACATATTGACCTATCTCGGCTAGGTCAGGGGTCAAAGTTCAATGAGTGCATTGTTCGGGCAAAATGACCATTCAAAGCCCCCTTGCTCATATACGGGTTAACCGATTCGATTGCAATTTCGTAAGTACTTAGTACTAGATTAACTCAGATCAGGGGTCAAAGGTCATCGGATGCTCGGCGACCCATGGCCGCCTACCAGCATGTCTGTCTGTTTGTTTGTTTATGTGCAGGATATCTCAAAAAGTTGTGGACGGATCTGGATGAAATTTTGTGAACTGGTTTGATGTGTGACAAGGACGAACTGATTAGATCTTGGTGAAGATCGGGATCTGGATCCGGCTACTAGATTTTTAAAAGTGATTCTTCACCATTGAGAAACAGGCCAAAAACAATATATAGCACGATATCTCAAAAAGTTGTGGATGGATTCCGATGAAACTTGGTGGACAGGTTGGGACGTT
The DNA here is from genome assembly GCF_056783735.1 of Eptatretus burgeri. Classification (NCBI taxonomy): domain Eukaryota; kingdom Metazoa; phylum Chordata; class Myxini; order Myxiniformes; family Myxinidae; genus Eptatretus; species Eptatretus burgeri. The sequence continues at coordinate 53,716,712 of NC_140961.1, forward strand.
GGGTGTATGACGTGTATGACGATGGGCGACCCATGGTCTCCTACCGGCTTGTTTTTTTGTTTGTTTGTTTTTGCACTTCAGAACTGGTCTCCTATGTCTACCACTGCTGATATTAATTCAGCCTGGGAATTCTTCTACAGAAAACTGCTCTCTTATGCACAGATTCATCCCATCTCATCTTCATTTATCTTACGCATTCTCCTGCTCTTAGTTCTCTGAATCCTGTGGTGAGGCTGTTGTTTTAAATCAACTTGCATTCTTCTCCTGGAAGGCAAATCCGACCGAAGGCAACCTGGTCATTCCACAAAGCCCGCAACAAGTGTGTCTACCCTCAGGAAAGCCAGAAAACAATACCTGTCCAATCTCAAAAATGAGCTTTCAAACTCGTCTCCCCCATCTAAAACCTGGTGGTGCCTCGTCAAGTCTTTCCCTGGTGTATGCTCCCCATCCACCCTTTCCCTCACTTCAAATGGCATCACAGCCGACTCCGCTCCTGAGAAGGCCGAATGCCTCAATTTTGTGTTTGCTTCAAAATATTGTCCCTAAACCCTCTCTCTCTCAGTACCTACCCTTCCCAGTCGTATCCAACTGCTCCTGAACTCTGTTTCTTTTGCACTTGAAAAGGGGGAAAGTTTTGGCAACCTTCAAAAATGACTCTGCAACTGGACCGGATGGTAACACGTGTCACGTGTCCTAAAAACCTGCTCTGTTGTTCTTGTGCTTCCTCTCTCTCTCTGCCCTTTTCACCCTGTCATTCACCATAGAACAACTTATATCTGCTTGGAAATTGGCATTACATAAAAAAGGTGCAAAAACCGATCCTTTTAACTTCAGCCCAATTAGCTTCATTACAATAATCAGCAAGGTCATGGAATTCATAATCGCAGTTGACATAAAATAATTCCTTTTCTCCTACAGCTTCCTCTCAGATCATCAAATTGGATTCAGACCCGGTCACACTACCTTGGATATGCTGCTTCGATTCTCACAACAACGGTGGAGGCTCTCAACATCAGACATGAGATCAGGGCCATCTCCCTGGACATATCTCGATCTTTTGATACAGTCTGGCATCCTGCCTTGCTCTCCAAACTGTCTGCCTATGGAATCCAAAACCAACTCCTCTCTTGGTTTTCTGACTTCCTCCACTCTCGGAGACAATGTGTGGCTCTCAATGGAACCCCTTCATATCCTCACCCTGTCAAGGCTGGAGTACCCCCACGGCTGTGTTCTCACCCCCATATTATTCCTAATCTTCATGAATGATCTATCTGACTGGAAAATCCTCTTTATCTCTTTTCTGAAAACGCCACCATCTGCTGTGTACCGTCTGTCATCCCTCAGACCGGCAGGCAGCAGCCTCTTCACTCTCTGCATATCTGGATAAAATCACAAGCTGGTCCAACACGTGGAATATGTCTTTTAATCCTGAAAAATCCTGTCTTTTTAATCCTGTCTTTAATGGAATATGTCTTTTAATCTCACACCCTCACTATGTCTCTCCGAAGGGATCGTCTGGAACCCCCCCTCCCCCCCTCCCCATGTACTTTCTAAACAATCCCCTTGAAGAAGTCCTTTCATTCAAGCTTTTGGCCATCACTATCTGCCATGATCTTTCCTGGAAAAGCCACATCTCCAAGCTGCCTCCAAAGCCAGTTGCCAACTAGGCATCCTCTGTCATGCAAAGTCCTTCCTTGGCACACCTGAGCTCCTAACCACATACAAAGCTTTCATCCGCAGCCTGATGGAGCACCCTCTGAGGTGGTGCTCCTGCCTCACACCTAGCTCGGCTTCACGCTGTGAAAAACCAAAGTTTTTAGGATCACTGGTGTCTCCCACAATGAAGCTGATTCTTTGGGTCTGTCACTCTCTCACCGCAGGCAGCTCAGTGGTCTTTCTGTCTTATATCTTCTCCTCTCTGGCCTCCCCCCCCCCACCCTTTGTTCTGTCTGTGATCTGTCTTCCCAATATTTCCGCAGGGCGCTCAAGGTCCACCAGCAACCCCCTTCTGGTAAAACTACCAAAATCAAGAATTACTGCTCACTGCTCACCTGCACTCTTTCATTCTTCTTTTTCCCCACCTCTGGAAGAAACGCCCACAATCTCTTCAATCCCTCTCTTCCCTCCAGGTCTTCAAAACAGCTGTTCACCACCATCTCTTATCGTCCCCCATCCAAAACCATGATATTTTCTACCCCGTTAATTCACCCCACAACCACCTCCTTCAAATTCCCTGTTTTCCTTTCTCAACGTCCCTGTAGTGTCCATCTTGTTTACCCCATGCACCCTGCCCCATCCCTCTCCCTTCCACAGATATCCTAATGTCTCTGCTCCCTCCTGTTTTATGCTTCCCTTACCCTCCCCGCTTGTCTCCTGCTCTCCTTGTATGTTTCTATATTCGCTCTTATACGAACCTCGCCAATGTATACAAAAGGAATCCCTTGTTTGTCCGTCTCGGACTACTTTCTCCCTCTGCCGTGCTGTTGGTGCTTCCCCTTTCTCCTGCTGTTTCCTGATTTGTTCTGTGTAATCACTCGAACACGAGCCTAGACGTTGTTGTTTTTTTTTTGTTTGTTTTTTTTTCAAACAATGTCCGCCATTCGTGGTATTTTGCAGGAAACATATCCCCTGCGTATAGCAGGGTCCAACACAACTGTACAGTATCGCATGATATTTTTAAAAGTTGTGGACAGATTATGACAAAACTTGGTGGATGAGTTGGGGAGATGACAATAACAATTGATGAGATTATGGTTAAGTTTCAGATGCAGTTCCAGCCCATCAGTAGGATACAAAACGTAAACTGTTTAGCCTGGCCGAGGTATGCGCTCCACCGAGCGCTGTTCTCGTTCTTAATGCTTTTAACCCATTATATTTTAAGAGTTGGATCACTGCTGACTTTTGCAATAACCATAAAATTCATCTTTTGTAGTGTTTTCCTTTTTCTTTTATTTCAAACTGAAGCATGAACCTGTCGGTATTTTTTTTTGTTGTTGTTTTGTTTTTTTTCTTTACTGGAGCGAGGCTCATGGAAGAGCAAGGACTTCTGTAGCATCCACTCCTATAGCAGTGTTGGTACCATTTGCTGCATGCTTTCTTTTAGATGGGGATTTGAAGCTGGTTATCCTGTCTGTCTGTTGTGAGGCTGTGAGCATTAACTATCCCATGTTTTCTCTCAAAAAGGAGCCACGTTGTTTCAACCAACAAATCAAATGAGATGTTATTTAAGTTGATTATGAAAAATATGTGGATGGTAGCCTGTGCTTATTTGATGATAAATAGAAGATGAATAGGGTAATAAATTTTGTTCATGATTTCACACGTCATATGCATATAATGAGCCGAATGGCCTTCCTTAATCCTAATTCTATTGTTTATACATCTTTGCAATTATTTGTTTTTTTGACAAGTTAACCTTGCGGTGCCATTTTGGCAGGTGTCACATCAACGAGGAGTAAAAGAAGCTGCAAGCAGACCTGCAGTACGACATCAAAAAGGAATGAAACCCCAAAATCCCCAGTAAAACTTTCTGAATTCCTAGAGAATAAAACCTTCTCTGTTGAAAAGAACACACATGAGAAGCCATCACTGCATGAGAAAGATGCAATTGATAATGGCCTTAATGTGGTTCCAACACTGCATTGCACAACAAATGACATCCATCAAAAGTGCAAAAGTTATAACCCTACTTTCTCAGCTATATGTATGACGACGGAACCACGACATGCAATGCCGGCATCTGGTTTGTCCCAGAACCTACCACAAACGGATTCTGAGTCTAAGCAAGATGGAAAAGATTTGTTTGATCCACTGCATGATATGAACTGCATGACAAATGATGAACAGCAAGAACTTAGAAAGGAAAATGATAAGTATGTTAATATATGCAGTCGAAGTGAGGAAAGCACTGAGCATGTTATCATGACCAGGTCTAGGAAGAAGCAAGAACAGCAGATTGACACTCCAGACCATGTTGACTCCATTCCCAGCAATGGTACTGACAAAATGCATGTTAGGAATGTAAAGAGGCAAAGGACGAAGGTAGTTGACCAGAAGAACGATGTGGACACTGAACTGTTGAAAGAAATGGGTCGAGTGAGGCAACTTAAAAATCGTCCAGATTTTCAGGATGAGTCCATTTCCTTCACAAAGTCAAGTATTGTGAATGACAGCAACAGCAGCAAAAGTCATGGAAACAACAAGATGACTTCTGTAAAGAACAATGTACAGCGAAAAGTGCTATCAGTGGGAAGAAGCAAACGTAAGCAGCGCTTCAGGAGTAAATGTTTGCGAGGTGCATTAGATGAAGATGACAAACAAGATCATGTTGATCTTCATCAAGAAACAGCAAAAGGCGATCAAGATCAGATGGTTCCTTCGACAAAGAAAGAGTTGAACGAGTTGAACAAGTAAGTGACATTGTCTCTGTGCCTCTACCTCTGTTTCTGTCTCTGACATGTATGTATGCATGTATGAATGTATATACTGTACCAGTCAAACGTTTGGACACACCTACTCATTCAAGGGTTTTTCTTTATTTTTACTATTTTCTACATTGTAGAATAATAGTGAAGACATCCAAACTGAAATAACACATATATAATTATGTAGTAACCAAAAAAGTGTTAAACAAATCAAAATATATTTTCGATTTTAGATTCTTCAAAGTAGCTACCCTTTGCCTTGATGACAGCTTTGCACACTCTTGGCATTCTCTCAACCAGCTTCCTGAGGAAGTCACCTGGAATGCT
>NC_140961.1:53731462-53733962 GCF_056783735.1 Eptatretus burgeri
AGAAAAGTTGTCAATGTTCTCAGAGAACCTGTTTGAGCCTTCCTGGCAATACATATCCCTTCCAAATGTTGCTGTGCAAAGGAAAATGTCATTTTTGTTACAAACCTGCATTGTTGAAACAATTTATGGATCACAGGTACGGAAAAAGCGGAATTGGTGCAAAAAAAAACTCGTGTGGGAACACTGAAAAGGAAGCACGAGGTGCGCGAATATCCTGACCGTCTTCCAGGAGAAGACCTCGACGATCCGTTTGATGCCTTTGCCACACCTATCTCTAAGGCCAAGAAATTTGTGGTCAGTCTTTATTTGTGCTTGGCACAAGCATACAGCAATATAAACTTCATGCTGAAACTCGTGCATAAATCACCTCGAGTACATATTTTGAGATGTTGGTGTACTTTCATATGAATTTTGAGGTCATTTGTAAACCATGCACAAAATAGTATATGGATTTGAACCTGGGATCCCGGTTTCATGAAGTTCAGCAAGTCGTCGATTTACGTCGTTGATGTGTTCCTAAAAACTGTGATATTATATGAAATTACGTTATTTGGATATGATTTTCCATATAAAGAAATGTTTTAATGTGGGCATGCGTTGCCAGGGTTAAATTTAGGTCACCCTAATTTTACTTAACCTTCACTTAAGTACATATTAGAGATAAAAAGTAATACACAACAAGATTGAAATGATGTATGTACAGTTGTACACAAACAATTTAATGGTGCAGGTTGAGAGTGGATGGACTACAAGGAGGGAGAGGTAAGCCTTCGTGTCTCAGATGGACTGCTCAAAAAATTTGTTGACTCGGAAGTCAAAGGGGAGGTAAGCCCGAAGCAATACGACACTGCCCTCGCCGTGATCGGCTTTCAGCCGAGTCACATGGCAAAATCTGGAGGAGAGAAATTTCCAATTGAGATATGTTTAATGGGCTGCGCAGGAAATCCAGAACAAAGAAGTCGTCACAGAGGTGCTGCGAGATGGCAGGATCAGAGCGCAAGGGAAATTTGAATAGTAATACGAAGATGAATATTGTGTTGAGAAGAAAAGAGTGCTTAATATTTTCGACTTAAAAAATGTTCGACACTGTATTTATATTTTTGAATGACATAATATCGGAATATAACTTCCACTTCACTCACTGCTCACCTTCACTCTTTCATTCCTCTTTTTTTCCCCACCTCTGGAACAAATTCCGACACTCTCTTTTTTTTTTTTTTTTTTTTTTTTTTTTTTTGTATACCTTGGTCGAGGCTCGTATGAGAGCTAACACACAACTCACAGCAAGGAGGCATGAGACAAGAGGGGCGGGAGTGGAAGGGACAAAACAGTGGGGAACAGACACATTAGGTGAACTGTGGAAGGGAGTGGGATGGGGATGGGACGGGGAACATGGCGAGGGGAAGATGGACATTAAAGGGACTTTCAGGAAGGAAAGCAGGAGAATTGAAGGAAGTGGGCTTGGGTGGATTATCGGGGGTAGAAAAGATCGAGGATTTGGATGGGGGAAGATAAGAGGTGGTGGTGAACAGCTGTTTTGAAAGCCTGAAGGGAAGAATGGGAAAGAATAGAGTGAGGAAGTTTATTCCAAAGGCGGGAAAAAAGAGGAATGAAAGAGTGAAGATGAGCAGTGATTCGTGATTTTGGTAGTTTTACCAGAAGGGGGTTGTTGGCGGACCTTGAGCGCCCTGTGGAAATGTGGTTGGGACAAATCGCAGAGAGAGCAGGGGGGCAAGGCTGGAGAGGAGTCGGTAGAAGACAGAAAGACCACCGACCAACCTGCGGTGATTGAGTGAGAGGCCCAAAGACTCAGCTTCATTGCGGGAGATGCCAATGATCTTAAAAGCCCTGGTTTCGACAGCGTGAAGTCGAGAAAGGTGGGAGGCAGGAGCACCAGCCCAGAGGGGAGAGCAGTACTCCATCAGGCTACGGACAAAAGCTTTGTAAGTGGTCAGGAGCTCAAGAGGGCCGAGGAAGGACTTTGCACGACGGAGGAATCCCAGTCGGCGACTGGCTTTTGAGGCAAGGTTGGAAATGTGACTTTCCCAGGAAAGGTCATGGCAGATAGTGAGACCCAGAAGCTTGAAAGAAAAGACTTCTTCCAGAGGATTGTTGAGAAAGTGGATGGGGGGGTTTGTAAACGGTCCTTTCGAAGAGACATAGTGAGAGTGTGAGATTTGTCTGGATTGAAAGACATGTTCCACGTGTTGGACCAGTTTGTGATTTTATCCAGATCTGCAGTGAGCGAAGAAGCTGCTGCTTGCCGGTCTGAGGGATGACAGATGGTACGGCAGAGGGTTGAGTCATCGGCAAAGAGAAATAGAGGATTTTCCAGAGAGTCCGAGAGATCATTGATGAAAACCAGAAAAAGAACAGGGCCCAGAACGCTACCTTGAGGAACTCCAGCCTGCACAGGAAGAGGGGATGAAAGAACTCCATTTAGGGCCACACGTTGACTGCGACAGGAGAGGAAGTCTGCGAGCCATGAGTGGAGATGGCC
>NC_140961.1:53738962-53826462 GCF_056783735.1 Eptatretus burgeri
GTACGAGCACCATTTTGCCACGCAGCGTGTTTGTGCTTGGGTGCTCGAATCCGTGGACATCGGCTTGTCATGAGCCACATTCGTGCTTTGACACTTTCCTCTCGTTCATGAAACATCACCAAGTACTCTGTCTTGTCTGCATGCTGTCCATGTCTTGTCTGCATGTTGTTTTAGGCTTATCTCGTTAGGGTCCCCTTCGAAACCCGTAATCCGTAGCTCCCTAGTTAAGAACGGGTAATAGGTTAATTATAACATTGTCGTGAATGCTTTGCTTGTGTTGTGTTTCCCCGATGTGTCCCCAATAAATCTGGCTGATTCGTATGAAGTTGTCACTTTAAATTAATTTGTGCCGCGCCGAGGAACGATCCGCTCGATTTGGATATAAAAACCAAAATGGTTACAGACTGGCGGAATTCGCTCGGTATCTGACAAAACCAGTCTGTAACCGGGGGCTATTCCCCCAGCTGGCAAGGCACAGGTATATTTTGGTATCGTGATCTGAGGCGCGTAACCCGAGAATTGTGCCGAACCAGCCGGCGTTTTAACCCCGGAGACGGTGGTTGAGTGACGCCGAATATGTAACATTTGGCTGTCGAGAGTAGGGTGCGAAAACCCAAACTGGTTACGGACAGTGATTGACGGACTCATCTGAATCCCGCCACCACTGAATCTGTAATAATATCATGACCGAAATCGACTGTTGCCCCAAAATGGCATTCTATCAAAACAACACAAATCGACTCGACGTAAATCTTTGGAGACTTGGCGATTTCTTTTTTGACCATTTTTATTGTCAACAGTTCCAGTTTACATGTCCTACTGAAACGTGAAGTCTGGCTACAATTGGCCGCATGGAGTATATTTCACTCGCTAAGACCGTTTTTTATCCGCTTGTCATATGATTTATTTTTGGGGGATACAAGGTCAAGGCTCGTGGAACAGCAAGAAACACTGAACAGATCAGGATGCAGCAAAACAAAAGGAACAGTAGAAAAAGGAGGGAAAAACCAACACCAGGGTCGAAGGCCAAAATAGAGGGAGACTTGGACAAATAAGGGACATGGGGAAGGGAAGGAGGGGTATTGGAGGAGGATGCACAAGGTGGATAAAATGGATACAAAAGCAGACTCTCAGGAAGGAAAAACTGGAAAAAATTGGAAATAATTGGGGTGGGGTGGGGGAGTCAACGGGGGTAGAAAAGATCATGGTTTTGGATGGGGGATGATCTGAGATGGTGGTGAAAAGCTGTGTTGATGACCTGGAGTGAAGAAGGAGATTGAAGTCAGACATGAGAGTGCCCTAATGCAGTGTTCTTGGCCCAGTCCTATTCCTGATCTTCATAAATGATCTGACTGGAAAATCCTCTTTATCTATTTACTGCTGACTCCACCCTCTGCCGTGCCATCCTTCGTCCTTCAAACAGGCAGGCTGCAGCCTCTTCCTTCTCTTCAGACTTTGATAAAATCACGAGCTGGTGAAACAATTTGAATGTCTTTCAATCCTGACAAATCTCACATTTTCACTATCTCCCTCTGAAAGGACCCTTTGGCGAACCCTCCTATCTGCTTTCTTAACAACTAGCCGAAACCCCGTCTCAGACGGATTCCGTTCCATGAGCCCAATATGACAACCATTGGTGGCTCTTGTAAGAGCCGGATCCCAGTCGATGTACTCCATGGCCTTACCTAACGAGGCCTACAAAACGTCCTTGTACACGACATTTTGGTGTACACTACTCCTTGTGAAGAAGTCCCCTGATTTGTGCACATGTCTTCTTTGACGTACACCGTGTAAAAACTTCTCAGGTCACAGTGCCGAGAAAAACGTGACACGAACGCTAGGAGGAGCACAAAATTGGTCCTTCAGTATTAATATATAGATGATTCAGAGTTGAAGGTTGACTATTGCCACCATGTGCGATGCACTCTTACAGGTACGAAGTTTCTTTCAGTCCAGGTCAGAGTACCGAGAAAAACGTGACGCGACCACTTGGAGGAGCACAAAATTGGTCCTTCAGTATTACCTTAACAATCCTCTTGAGGAAGTTGTCACTCAAACTCCTTGGTCTTACTAACAGCCATGATCTTTATTGAGCAAACCACATTTTATAGTTGGCCTCCAAAGCCAGCCTCTGACTTGACATCCTCTGTCATAAAAAGTCCTTCCTTGGCACACCTGAACTACCATCCACCTATTAGGCTTTCCTCCACAGCTTGATGGTGTACTGCTCTCCCCTCTGGCCTGGCTCCCCTGCCTCACATCTTGCTCAGCTTGATGCTATGGAAACCAAGGCGTTCAAGTATATTTGAATTTCCTGCGATGAAAGCTTAGTCTCTGGGCTTATCACTTCGCCATCGCAAACAGCTCGGCAGTTTCTCTGTCTTCTACCACCTCCTATGTTATGTGGTCTTGCACCCTCTGCTCTTTCCCTGCTTTGTCACCCCCTGGTTTCTGTAGGACACACATGGTCCACAATCAACCTCCTTCTGGTGAAACTACCTAAATCCAGGATCACTGCTCACCTCCACTTAATCGTTCCTTTTTTTTGTCCCCGCCTGTAGAACCAACTTCCACATTCTCTTCAATCTCACTCCTCCCTCCAGGTCTTCAGGACATCGAGCTGTTCATCACCATCTCAGAACATCTCCAATCCAAAACCATGATATTTTCTACCCTCGTTCACCACTCCTCCCCCCCCTTTCCCACCCCACCCCAACCGGATCCCTCCTTCAAATTTCCAGTTTTAACTCCTGAGAATTTTCTTCTGTATCCATCTTGTCTACCCCACACCATGGATCCTTTCCTGTCTCCCACACCCAATGTTTGTCCAGACCTGCCTGAATCTTGGCCTTCAAATTCTGCTGTTGGTGTTCTCCCCACCCCCTTCTCTCGACTTTTATCCGATTGCATCCTGATCTTTTCAGTGTACCAGAACTAGCTCTTCCACGAGCCCTGACTATGCATACAAAAAAGAAGAAAGAGAAGGTGGAAGTTGATTCCACAGGCGAATAAGTGCAGGTGAGAGGTAATTCTGGATTTTGGGAGTTTTTCCAGAAGGATATTGATGGTGGACCATGATGTATGTCCTGCAGAAACATTGGGGTGGGGGGACAAAGTATGGAAAGAGTAGACGATGCTATACCAGAAAGGAGGCGGTAGAAGACAGAGAGAGACCACCGATCTCTTTGCGATGGGAAAGTGATATGCCCATAGACTCAGCTTCAACGTGGGAGATTCCAATGATCTTGAAGGCCTTGGTTTCCACGACATCAAGCTGAGCAAGTTGTGAGGCAGGGGAGCCAGCCCAGAGTGGAGAGCAGTATTCCATAAACCTGTGGATGAAAGCCTTGGAATTGGACAGGAGTTCAGGTGTACCAAGGAAGGACTTTGTATGACAGAGGCTGCCCATTCAACGACTGGCTTTAGAGGCCAACTTTTGTCATTTGATTTGCTCAAGACAGATCATGGATGTTAGTAAGACCAAGGAGTTCGTTTTTTTGTATACATTGGCGAGGCTCGTATGACAGCTAACACACAACACACAGCAAGGGGCGAATGAGACAAGAGTGGAGGGAGTGCGAAGGACAAAACGGTGGGGAGCAGAGACATTAGGAGATCTGTGGAAGGAAGAGGGATCGGGCAGGGAACACGGGGTATACAAGATGGACATTACAGGTACTTTCAGGAAAGAAAGCAGGCAATTTGAAGGAGGTGGGTTTGGGGTGGATTAACGAAAGTAGAAAAGATCGAGGATTTGGATGGGGGACGATAAGAGGTGGTGGTGAACAGCTGTTTTGAAGGCCTGGAGGGAAGAATGGGATTGAACAGAGTGAGGGAGTTTATTCCAAAGCCGGGAAAAAAGAGGAATGAAAGAGTGAAGGTGGGCAGTGATTCGTGATTTTGGTCGTTTTACCAGAAGGGGGTTGTTGGCGGACCTTGAGAGCCCTGTGGAAGTATGGTGGGGACAAATCACAGACACAGCAGGGTGGGGGGGGTGAGACCGGAGAGGAGACGGTAGGAGACAGAACGACCACCGACCTGCCTGCGGTGAGAAAGTGAGAGGCCCAAAGACTCGGCCTCATTGCAGAAGATGCCAATGATCCGAAATGCCTTGGTTTCCACAGCGTGAAGCCGAGAAAGGTGAGAGGCAGGAGCACCAGCTCTCCCCAGAGGGGAGAGCAGTACTCCATCAGGCTACGGACGAAAGCTTTGTATGTGGTCAGGAGCTCAGGTGGGCCGAGGAAGGACTTTGCACGACGGAGAATTCCCAGTCGGCGACTGGCTTTGGAGGCCAGGTTGGAAATGTGGTTTTCCCAGGAAAGATCGTGGCAGATAGCGAGATCCAGAAGCTTTAAAGAAAGGACTTCTTCCAGAGGATTGTTGAGAAAGTGGATGGGGGGGGGGGTTCCAAACGGATCTTTCGGAGAGACATAGTGAGAGTTTGAGATTTGTCTGGATTGAAAGACATGCTCCATGTGATGGACCAGTTTGTGATTTTACCCAGATCTGCAGTGAGTGAAGAAGCTGCTGCTTGCCGGTCTTGGGGATGACAGATGGTGCGGAGTTTTCATGATTTAGCTTCCTCAAGTGTGTTGTTAATATAATAAATGTAAGGGTTTGCCAGACAGTCCTTTCAGAGACAGATAGTTGGAGTGTGAGATTTGTCAGGATTGAAAGACATAATCCAAGTGTTTGACCAGCTTGTGATTTGTTTAGTTCTTAAAGGACGGGCGAGGCTGCAGCCTGACCGTATGAAGGAGAAGGGATGTCACAGCAGAGGGTGGAGGCATCAGCAAATAGATAAAGGGGATTTTCCAGAGAGAAAGAGAGATCACAAATAAAGATCTGAATTAGGACTGGGCCCAGAGCACTGCCTTGGGGCACTCCAGCTTTAACAGGGAGAGGAGATGAATGGATTCCATTGAGAGCCTCACTTTGGCTATGAGAGGAGAGGAAGTCAGTTAGCCATCTGATATTTCCTTCCCAGGAGCCATAATATTCACCGCACTGTAATGGTATCAGCAACTAAACACTACCTATACATTAATATTCCTGCAGGTGTGGCACTTTCTGATTACTTGAATTATATCCAATCATACTGTACTTTAAAAGGGTGATGGGCTTGGAATCCAAGGGTCCTGAGTTCAAATCCTGCTCGGGTGTTGAATTAATACCAGGTGAGGTTGACTCAGCCTGTCATCGTTCCGAGGTCGGCAAAATGAGTACCAGCTTGCTGGGATGATTGACCATTTGAGTATCCCGCGTCCGAGTCGCGACCCATCCAAGATTGGTGCCAAGAGCCCAGGAGACTGCTTCTGCAGCACCGACGCTCTGTGCAGAGTATGGTCCCAATCGATGGATGGATAATTAAAACTACCACTTTATAACTGCTGGCAGTGATGACCGTTTAACAAGACGTCCCGCTTTGATGCAACCCCGCTTTGATTGGACACCTGACCCTGACCCATGATGGTTTTTGATTATTATTCAATTGAATTCAGAATGGGATTAAAATATATTCAATTCAAATCAATTGTAAGACCAAATAGGTACAGTCCTGCATTGGAGGAATCAGAAGGAACCCAAACATGCAAAAAGCAAAGATGAAGTCATCAGGAGTAACCTGGATAGGATTCACACTTCAGCTGATACTTCTCTCCCCTCCAACCCATCCAGGCACAGCCAAGTGATCCTTATTTAAAAAGAAGTCAGATTAAAGAAAAAAAATTCTGGCTGTCAGACCATGTGTCTGATCAAGTTGAAATTTAAAACATATATTCCCCATCACTACTCGATCATAATTGTGAAGTTTAATGTGGATTGATTAAGCGGTTCCAGAGAAAACATTTAATATTTTTCTTCAATCCAAATATGGCTGCTAAAACCATGTGATCCATCAATCCTTGGTGTGGTTTCAGAGATAGAGGTCCAAAGTTTTTCCATTTTTCCAACATGGCTGCCAAAGCACGTGACCCATGACGTCATAATTATCAATATAACATTTTACATGAATAGTCGCTCCGATGGTGAAAACTTTGTCTCAATCCGACAAACGCTTGCAGATAAAAACGCTAAAGTTCTGTGCAGACAGACAAAGTGACACAAAGGAAATATTCTCTCCTTCGGCGAGGGTAACAAGGTGCACGTGTGGCAGACGCTTGCCGTTGGTCACGACAGTTGAACCGTTGGTGTGGCACAGTGGTTCATGGTCACCTTTCCAATTAAGAGGTACAATTGGTATGTATGTAATCCCTTATGGGATTGGTATGTTAGTTCACTTTCTGGGGGGACTCTACTCTGTGCAGTGATCATGGAAGAGTGGGGAGATAACAACTACCACAGACTGTAGGAAGAGGTTGTGGTCCAAAAAGTTTGAGAACCACTCATGTGCTTGTGAAACACCAAAGAGGCTCAGCCAATTATGATTGTGTGTAACCCATGTGTATTTACATTTTCATGCAAGTAAATCAAACATGAGTTAACAGCATATTTCAACTTGTTCTTCCCTCTGCTAAATCATTCTCTCGTAGGTATCCCACCTCCAGCAACTGAAGCAGAAGGACAAATCTGATGTGTTAATGTTGAAGAGTCCATTTGATAAGAATTCAACCACTCTTGATTTCCAACACCATATTACACCCAACTGCAGTTACAGCCCTGGAACATCCAACATCCCTGACAGGTCAGGCTTCAAAGCTTTTTAAAAAAAATTCCTGGCAGTAAATAGGTTCTGCAACTCCCTTGTTATTATCTAAACAAGCACACTTTCTCAGATACAACACCCAGCACAACAAGGTATTGCTTGGCTGATAAGTTGAAGCATCAATCTTGGCTGCTTATTTGAAGAATTCTCTGTTGTAGGGTGTAGTCATTGTTCAAAGTTGCTCTTTTCAATGGTAATATTGTTCATGAATGGTATACAGACTCATTTAATTATGAGCTTACACCATATATTATTCCATTAAAGAAAAAATTTCCTTTTTTTCAAAAATGTTTTTCTAGTTTTAAATTTTTTTTTTTTAACCTCTGTCACTGAAGGTGGGTGGAGGTTGTGTTTTCACCCTTGTCTGTTTATGATGAAAATTTAAATGTTTACCTCCACCACTGAAGGTGAAGGAGGTTATGTTTTTATCCCTTTCTGTCTGTTTGTCTGTGTGCAGGATATCTCAAAAAGTTGTAGACGGATCCGGATGAAATTTTATGGACAGGTTGTGTGTGTTACAAGGCCAAACTGATTCTCAAGACATTCATTTTCTACAGGCGACATATTCTGTGTGTGTGCGTGCGTGCGTGCGTGCGTGCGTGTGTGTGTGTGTGTGTCAGGTCAGGTATGGGAGCATGCACCAGAGCAGTGCGTTGCTGCATCCACTTTCTTCCAGTACTCCAGGGCCTCCGTCTGGCCATCCCCAAGGCAGTTTTCTGGCCCGTCCCCATCTCCTTGAGATTCTGATCAACCTGCTGCAACCACGAGGCATGTGGACGACCCATTGGCCTCCTCCACTCACGAGGCTCCCTCGCTGCGAGAATCTAGTGAGGAGGATCAGCGTCAGGAAAACGAGCCACATATTCATACAGCCACAGCTGACGCTCACGGACGATGCAGGTAACAAATCTCATTTGAGTCTCTCAGCAACCGCTCGTTGGACACAAAGTCCGACCAGCGATAGCCAAGGATTCTCTGAAGAGACCTGGTACCAAAGCAATTAAGTCTCTGTCTCAGATCCCTAGTCAGAGTCCAAGTCTCACATTCATGGAGCAAGACTGGAAGCACCAAGGACCTGAAGACTCAGACTTTCATCCTCCCACACAGGTAATGGCAGCACCACACCCCATGATCCAGTGAATCCATGACTCCCCAGGCCTGACCCAGACGTCTGTTGACTTCTGGCTCACAGCCAGCAGAGACATATGAATATCACTGCCAAGGTAAGTGAATCTCTCCGCGACCTCAACATCCTTGCCACAAACAGGTACAGACATGATATCAGTATCCAAGATGTCGTGGAAAGCCTGGATCTTCTTTTTGACCCAGGAAACCCGTAATCCCAGCGGCTCCGACTCCTCATTCAGCACCTTGAGGGCCCCTAAAAGGATATTCAGCATCTCCACAAAGATGACTGCATCATCTGCGAAACAAGGTCAGAGATCTTGACATTCCCAAACGATGCACCACAGCTTGATCTCTCCAACATCCTCCCGAGAATCCAGTCCATACAAGTGCTGAAAAGTGTGGGGGCCAGTGCACACCCCTGACGAACTCCAGTCACAACTGCAAATAAGTCAGAGATGGTATCACCACATCTCACAGCACTCTCAGTACCAGAGTATAATTCAGGCATCATATGGATCAGGTTTGGTGGCACCCCACGAAGACCAAGAATCCTTCAAAGGGCATCCCAATTCACTAATTCAAATGCTTTACAGAGATCAATATAAGCTGCAAGCAGCTCCTGCTGAAACTCTCGCCTGTGTTCGGTGAGGATCCGAAGAGCAAGGATACAGTCAATCGTTGACCTCTTTGGTGTAAATCCTGACTGCTCTGGATGCTGGTGCTCAACCAGATGGTAGCGAACCCTCTCAAGAATTATCCGAGCAAAGACCTTGCCCGGCACTGAGAGCTGGGTCACCCCTCGGTCGTTGTTGCAGTCTTGGTGATCATCCTTCCCTTTCCTGAGAGTGACAACAAAGCCCCTCGACCAGTCAGTTGGGATGATGCCTGTGTTCCAGGCAGAGCACAGAACTGCATGCAATGACATGAGTACAGCATTTCCACCAGCCTTGGGAAGTTCAGCATGGATGCTGCAGATCCCAGGAGCTTTCCCCTGTTTCAACCGGTTCACCGCAGCATGTGTTTCCACAAACGAAGGTGGATCACAGTTGATTGGAGGGTCAGCAATCGGAATTGCAACACCCGTGACATCCAACTCGACAGCTGGTGGATCAGCCTGGTACAACCGCTCAAAGTAACCGGCCCAGCGGGCCTTCACTTCAGCTCCTCTGTCAAGAGCCCACCACCCTCTGCTCTAACTGCAGTACACTGAGAGACAGGCTTGGAGGAATGCAATGCACGAATTCCCATGTAAGCAGGACGACAATCACTTGACCACAGGTGATGCTCTACCCCCACACACATTCCATGCACATTGGCCTCCTTGTCCACCCTCAGTGCACATACAGTTTTACGCCTCAGCTCCCTGAACATCTCAGCTCTGCCATTCAGCCTGGCCCTGCAACTCTGGTGAATGGTATCCAGTGTCCCTTAAGAGACAAAATTCTACTTCGTCCTACGGTGAGTTCCAAGACGTCTACCAGCAACATCAAGGACCGTGGGCTTGCAGACATTCCACAACTCTTCAAGATCCCCAAAACACCAGACCCCCGAACTCTCCACTCAGCCTGTTCGCAAACTTCTCAGCTACCCTCTCATCCTTAAGCTTGCCAACATCCAGCCGAGGCTGGGATGGTACCATTCTCCTGGATTTATACAGCAACTTCAGAGTTGCTGTGGTCAGCCTGTGGTCAGCATTGCGGCAATGAGCAATCCAGTCGACCTTGCAGTTCTGGATTATCCTCCCGCAACCATCAATGAGCACATGGTCAATCTCCTTTGCCACATCGCCAGCGTTAGAATACCAAGTCCAGTGATGAGCCTGTGGGTGCTGAAACCATGAACCAGCCACCCTAAGTCCATCACTTCGTGCAAAGTCAAGGAACTTGGTCTATTCTGGTTCACAGTTCCAGACCCCTGGGGACCAACACTTGTCTCATAACCATCCCTATCAGTTCCAGCCAATGCATTGAACACCCCAAAGACTAGAAGAGTATCTCGCCTGGTGCACTGATCAACCACAGACTCGAGCGTGGCAGAGAATGCGTCCTTCACTGTGAGATCACTCAGGGAAATGACACCCAAGGAGTGATGAATCCTTATTCTCATAATATGCTCATTGACCGGTGTTACTTCAATTATCACTGGAGTCAGCTTATTGGACACAGGTACAGCAACTCCTTGGGCATGGTAACCAGCAGAGCGACAAGACCAATCGTAGGTGTAACTGCTCGCCATGATCTCACCGCAATCCGGTCTCCGAACCTCAGAGAATGCTTCAATACCGATGTCCAAGCCCTTGAGCTCAGATGATAACAGAGACAGGTGATCAGCCTCTCTTCGGGGTAGGACATTCCAGGCACCCACCCGAAGGGACCGCTTCAGATTGACCCAAGGAGACCACCATCTGGTTGACGACACCTCAGCACTACCCTGACACACACGACCGCAATCTGACTCGGGAAGGTTACCCCATGGTTTCCCTCCTATCATCAAAGATTGGGGGTGTCGAAGGCTTTGCCCCAATCCCGCCATCCGGTGAGCTGCCTTGCAAAGGGCAGCTACACAGGAGGTACTCCCATGGAGTGGGTTTTCAGATTTGTTTTTGCTTTTAGAATGTTTTGCGGAACGAAGGGTTTTACGGTGGCTGGATGGAAATCCTGCCACCAACCTCCTGATCAAAAGTAACCCAACTGCAAGGGGACATTCACAGACACAGTTGGGCACTAGATATGGATGGCTCACAAGGAGCTCCTCCGCCCTTTCGCAGGTTTTGTTCTTCATCCTGCTGAGTGTCCATATCATACACCCTTCTCACCAAGGAACTTGGTGGGGGAGACGGTTTAGTTGCAGACAACTCGACCACGGAACAGGTTAGTATAGGTTTACATGGTACCTGTAGCAAGTCACATATCGAATCTGACCTGACGTGTGTGTGTGTGTGTGTGTGTGTGTGTGTGTGTGTGTGTGTGTGTGTGTGTGTGTGTGTGTGTGTGTGTGTGTGTGTGTGTGTGTGTGTGTGTGTGTGTGTGTGCGTGTGCGCGCACGTGCGTGCGTGTGTGTGTATTGTTTTGTCTGGCTTCCTTCTTGGGACTACGTTGCAGTAATTGGTCGTTATTTTGATTACATGATTGACACAAAACTTTCAACGTCGGTGCTACAATTCATGTGGAATGTTTTAATGATAATTATGACATCATTGGTCATGTGGTGTGCCAGCCATGTTGGAAAAAAGGAAAAACTTTGGACCTCTGGTACGTATCTCCAAAACCGCTACATAGAAAAAAAAATTGAAACTTGGCACATATCAAGTACTCCCAATGGGAAACAATTTGATTTATTTTGATCATTGATCATTTGATATTTTGATCATTTTGATCATTTGATCATTAATTGATTTTGATGATGTCATAGGTGGCTTCGTAATGACATCATAATTGCAAATGTCGAACGCTTTATCCAATCAGTATGAAAATTTTTGAGGGTTATCTAGGGCTAAATTGTGTGTGGGGGAAAAAGATTAATACATCATCGGTCACGTGGTTCATCAGCCATATGTTTTTTTTTTAACATTAAAAACCTTCAAAAATCTTCTCCAAAACGGCTGAATAGATTGAGGTGAAACTTCACAGCTATGATCACTTATCCATGAGGAACAAAAAGTTCTTCACCTATGACATCGTAGGTCCCATGGTTTGGCAGATATGATTTTTTGAAGAATAAACCTTTGAAATTCTTCTTCTCCGGAATGGCGTGACAGCTCCAGGTGAAATTTCACCCACATGTTCCCCAAACATTGGGGATACCAGGGTGTTCACGACTAATTAATAGGTCACATTGTGTGGCAGCCATTTTGGAGTGAATTAAAATGTTTTTAAAATGCTCTCTTGAACCGCTTCATCAATCGACGTGAAACTTCATAATTATGATCTAGTAGTCATGAGGAATATATGTTTTCATTTTCAACCTGATCGGATGCATTGTCTGGCAGCCAGAATTATTTAATATTTTGAGTCTGGGTTCAGGGATTTTAATGAAACTTAGTATCAGTATCCTGGTGTTGGCTTAGTGGTTAGGGTGGCGGCTTGGGATCCTAAGGTCCTGAGTTCAAGTCCCGTTGGCAGCTGAATTAAAAATACACCAGGAGGTTGACTCAGCCTGTCATCCTTCCGAGGTCGGCAAAATGAGCACCAGTGTACTGGTAAGGTGGACACTGCATCAGTTGCATAGCCGCGTCCCAACCAATGATGCAACCAGCAGCCACAGGCTGCACTCGATATATATATATATATATATATATATATATATAGAGAGAGAGAGAGAGAGAGAGAGAGAGAGAGAGAGAGAGAGAGAGAGAGAGAGAGAGAGAGAGAGAGAGAGAGAGCGAGAGACAGAGAGAGAGAGAGCGAGAGACAGAGAGAGAGAGAGAGCGAGAGACAGAGAGAGAGAGAGAGAATGAATATGAATCAGTATGTACAATTATATCATTATGCGGGCGGAGGCACATCTGGCAATGTCGCGACGTCAAAGAGTGCCCTTCTCATTTCCTTTACATTGCTACTTCCTTCTAATATTGTTTTTGATCTCCTAACCCATTCCTTTACACTTTTAGCACTTTCCTACCCCCCCCCCCCACCACATTCTCCACTCGCTTGCACATGTGATGTGAAAAATAATGTTGTGGAGGCCGTGTTGGCCAATCAGCCTAGATGCACTGAGACGGATTGAGGTCCTATTTTGCACCTTTACCTCGCTCATTTTGGTACTTCGCATCTTTACCTCGTTGATTGAGAGACACGCTGGAATCCTCTTCCACACAGAGCCACCCATAATGGCGACTAGAGTAGTTCGTCGTGCCCAATTGAGAAGTTTACAATGGATGCTAATCGTCCCATCAAATATCCCCAGAGTATATCATCTTCTGCCCACAACAATGAAGTTTTTCTTGCTTTCACGAGAAACATCGACAGTGTATAATTAATGGGCCCAAATCATCAACATTAAGTCTGGATATTTCCCCTGCTCCCTTTGCTCCTGACTGCTGAAAATGTCTTTCATCATTGATAATAGTTTCTTGGATCTTTTTAAGTGTCCCAATAAGTATTTGCAATTGTCAAGGCAGTGATAGCTCAAGCTGTCCACCCAACCGAATTGACTTTGTTAGCATGGTGCTCAATTTTCTTGTTGGTACTCGTATATTTACCTTCAAACGTTATAGTATCCAGATCAGGATCCGGATCTTCACGAAAATCAAATCAATTTGTCCTTCCTCTCAATATTATTTCTCTCTTCTTCTATCTCCTAACCTAACCCCTGCCCTTACACTTTTGGCACTCTCCTATCCTCCCCCCCCACCCCCACCACATTGTTCTCTCACTTGCACATGTCATGAAAATATAATAAAAATCACCAGTATAAAAATATTATCATTTGGAAAAAGCCTGTCTCAACCCAGATTATATCTCCTTGCGCCTAGTACAATTATTGGAAGTTTTTTCCTACCTTCGTGAGAAACATCAACAGGTAACAGCTTGTTGGATCTTTTTCGGTGTTCGAATAATTATTTGCGGTTGTCAGGGCAGCGATATCTCAAGCTGTCCACCCTACTGGATTGACTTTATTAGCATGGTGCTCAATTTTCTTGTTGGTACCCATGTAGTTTTAACAGTCGATTGTCCTGTGTTTCTCAGAATCCAGGGCTGGTCAAAGTCTGCATGTTAAGTCGCTATGAGTAAGCCACTCACACAAATAATGGTAATTGTGTGGGATACAACTCGGGATCAACAGTTTCTTGCTAGTGGCAAAGTAAATTTGGGATTATTTTAAATAAAGGTGAAATATGTGATTGCCTTCCTTGTCTTGTCATAGCAAAATCTCACCACTTCAATTACTCTATTCCTCTGTGTTGAAGAAAAGAATTCTTCTGGATTGGGGTTGGGGGAGAGGAGAGTAGTTTAGCACATGAATCTTATTTTCAAGCCTCTTTAATCCCCTGGACTCTTGCCCAAGTGTTTTGGCCCAAACGAAAGTTTGTCCGTCTACTAATTTTATGGATTTTGCTTTATTATGGAGGTAAATTCTGAAAATGTACATGTGATCATCTCTGCTTCAAATGGGAAAACTTTAAATTTCTCACATTTCTTCATTGTGGTTATTTTCCCCCATCAATGCTGTCTTCTATGAGTCGATGTACATGGTATTCTAGCCCATTAGGGTTCTGAACATGCTGTGTTATCTCTGTCCATGCTGTTACATGTGTAGCATAGTGCTGTGTGAGCAGAGGATGGATGACCAGTTCACAATCCATTTCTTTTATTCCTCTCACATGGAAGGGGACAGGCATTTAAAGCACAGGATCATACAAGTCCAGAACAAAGAGCAGTTGGAAGAAGCAAACGCAAGCAGCGTCTCATGAGTAAATGTTCGCAAGGTGTGTTAAATGAAGATGACAAACAAGATCATGCTGATGTTCAACAAGACGCAGCAAAAGGCAACCAAGATCAGATCGTTCCTTGGACAAAGAAGGAGCTGAAAAGGTTGAACGAGTAAGTGATAATGTCTCTGAACCTCGACATGTGCGTATTCACGGTTCATAAATTGTGACCGACTTGTACATTTGTGGCCCTGTGCTTTGTGTATTGATGGTTTTTTTTTCATGTATTCGTGGTTTTTCACGGGTTTATTCGTCATTTTTCTAACCTGCTTCTACATTCGCAGTTTTTCGCGGGCGTATTCGCATTTTTTGCGGGGGATTTTTTTTATTTTTCCCTTTGAATCCTGAACCACCGGGAACCTATCCCCCTTTTTCCCAATGAAAACAGAACATGGCCTGACATTTACCAATCGACATTCGCTGTATTTCAGCATGTGTGTGTATATATATACAGTGGGGAGAACAAGTATTTGATACACTGTTGATTTTGCAGGTTTTCCCACTTACAAAGCACGTAGAGGTCTTTAATTTTTATCATAGGTACACTTCAACTGTGAAAGACGTAATCTGAAATAAAAATCCTGAAAATCACATTGTATGATTTTAAAATATTTAATTTGCATTTTATTGCATGAAATAAGTATTTGATACATCAGAAAAACAGAACTTAATATTTGGTACAGAAACCTTTGTTTGCAATTACAGAGATCAGACGTTTCCTGAAGTTCTTAGCCAGGTTTGCACAGACTGCAGCAGTGATTTTGGCCCACTCCTCCATACAGATCTTCTCCAGATCCTTCAGGTTTCGGGGCTGTCGCTGGGCAACACAAACTTTCAGCTCCCTCCAAAGATTTTCTATTGGGTTCAGGTCTGGAGACCGGCTAGGTCACTCCAGGACCTTGAGATGCTTCTTACGGAGCCACTCCTTAGTTGCCCTGGCTGTGTGTTTCGGGTTGTTGTCATGCTGGAAGACCCAGCCACGCCCCATCTTCAATGCTCTTGTTGAGGGAAGGAGGTTGTTGGAAAAGATCTCGCGATACATGGCCCCATCCATCCTCCCCTCAATACGGTGCAGTTGGCCTGTCCCCTTTGCAGAAAAGCATCCCCAAAGAATGATGTTTCCACCTCCATGCTTCACGGTTGGGATGGTGTTCTTGGGGTTGTACTCATCCTTCTTCTTCCTCCAAACACGGCGAGTGGAGTTTGAACCAAAAAGCTCTATTTTGGTCTCATCAGACCACATGACCTTCTCCCATTCCTCCTCTGGATCATCCAGATGGTCATTGGCAAACTTCAGACGGGCCTGGACATGCGCTGGCTTGAGCAGAGGGACCTTGCGTGCGCTGCAGGATTTTAATCCATGACGGCGTAGTGTGTTACTTATGGTTTTCTTTGATACTGTGGTCCCAGCTCTCTTCAGGTCATTGACCAGGTCCTGCTATGTAGTTCTGGGCTGATCCCTCACCTTTCTCATGATCATTGAGGCTCCACGAGGTGAAATCTTGCATGGAGCCCCAGACCGAGGGAGATTGACTGTTATCTTGAACTTCTTCCATTTTCTAATAATTGCGCCAACAGTTGTTGCATTCTCACCAAGCTGCTTGCCTATTGTCCTGTCGCCCATCCCAGCCTTGTGCAAGTCTACAATTTTGTCCCTGATGTCCTTAGACAACTCTCTGGTCTTGCCCATTGTGGAGAGGTTGGAGTCTGATTGATTGAGTGTGGACAGCTGTCTTTTATGCAGATAACGAGTTCAAACAGGTGCAGTTAATACAGGTAATGAGTGGAGAATGGGAGGGCTTCTTAAAGACAAAACTAACAAATCTGTGAGAGCCGGAATTCTTCCTGGTTGGTGGGTGATCAAATACTTATTTCATGCAATAAAATGCAAATTAATTATTTAAAAATCATACAATGTGATTTTCAGGATTTTTGTTTTAGATTCCATCTTTCACAGTTGAAGTGTACCTTTGATAAAAATTACAGACCTATACGTGCTTTGTAAGTGGGAAAACCTGCAAAATCGGCAGTGTATCAAATACTTGTTCTCCCCACTGTATATATATATATATATATATATATATATATATATATATATATATATATATATATATATATATATATATATATATATATATATATATATATATATATATATATATATATATATATATATATATATATATAGGCCCTCCCAGGCCTCAAAGTGTGTGTGTGTGTGTGTGTGTGTGTGTGTGTGTGTGTGTGTGTGTGTGTGTGTGTGTGTGTGTGTGTGTGTGTGTGTGTGTGTGTGTGTGTGTGTGTGTGTGTGTGTGTGTGTGCAGGCCTTTTGCCACGTAGATAGTGTGGGTTTTCAATGCTCCCGCCAGATTTTATAACCTAATGGTTAAAAAGAAAATGTTTGGGTGTGTTTTATTGCCCTACTCCTCACGCTGCCTTACCTTCCCTTCCTATCCTCTCAAGCTGCCTTCCCTTCCCCTCCCCTCATGTTTACCTCCTCCCAAACCCCCTTCCCTCTGCACCCCCCACGGGCATCTCGAGGCGGTGTCTGTATGCTGTGTTAACGCGCAGTTTTAACATACCTCATTTTGTTCAATGTATTGAGAGCCTCATTGATATGCATTGCTGTCTACGCTATCACGGATGATTTGCCAATAAGTGATGAAACCGGTCCGGTACCTGAGGAGAGTGTATAGCATTGAGATTCTCATGTGCGTACGATGTGTGAACGTCTATATAGTTGTTGAGGAATTCTGGGAAGGGCTCATAACAGCGTTAGCACTTACCTTGTGTAAGTCTTCTTGGGTTTCTTTATGCAGCTACTTTGGATGGAGGAGTGTGGGAGGGGTTTCTCATATGTGTGTGTGTACACACACACACACACACACACACACACACACACACACACACACACACACACACACACACACACACACACACACACACACACACACACACACACACGATGTACAATGAGCAATACCTAATTTGAAATTGCTGTAGCAGCTTTATTTACGAACCGATTTTAATGAAGCAAAAGTTAAATGATAGCGTGTGCATGCCTGTGCGCTCCCTCACCCCCCATATCTCCCCCTCTTTCTCCTTGCTCTCTTTCTCCCAACCCCACCCCCAACCTCCCCCCCCCATTAGTATTGGTATTTGCCCGTGTATATGTATATTGTATATATTGTCAAGGATTTCCATTGGGAAGCGTATGAAACATCATTTGAGACCATATCTATCCTTGCTTGTTTATTATGAGCTTAACAGGGTTGAGCTACTTACTTTTTTGGTTGAATGTGCCTTTTTCCTTTTCACAAGTCATTGATCTTGCTTCTGCTGCTACTATTAGTATTACTAGTACTATTTCCAACACTCCTGTGCGAAGCTGTAGCAACTTCTACATTATATGTGTTTATCTTGTCAGAGCTGTGCAGGCAGTGCCCACGGATGTGCCGGAATACTGGGAGCAGGTGGCCAGCTTGGTCAATGGTCGCACAGCGAAGGAGTGCCAGCAAAACTTTGTTTGTAAGGCCAAAAGTCCAAAGAAGAAGAAACCAAGGCTTCCAAAATCCACCAAGAAAATGACCAGTCGAGGTTTGTTGCCCTTGCTTTGTGCAAGGAACTTTTGCAAAGGAGAAACCATTTGGCCTATTACACTTGCACTACATTAACACCAGTCATTCATCCAATCTATCGGTTCATCAACTCCAAGGAGATGAGGGAGGAGTAAGGGGAGGGGGGAGGAGGAGGAGGAGGATGGATTGGAATAGAGACCTCACTAGTCTGTATACACCCCTCTCACTACAGTGTATACACCCCTCTCATCTGTGATTAGGTCTTGTTTTAATTTCTGGAAGGAGTCGCTTTATTTATAATCCTAGCCATCTGGGGTATTTGATTAGGCAAGAGTTGATTGGTTATTCCCATCCAATTGCGGGTAAGAGGCGTGATTGGGTCTTGTTTTTCATTTATATGTTGACTGCTATTGACATTGAATGTGGTACATGCTTGGGAGCCATGGTGGTGGGTTTGACGACATCATCACGGCATTAGTCCAAGCTCTGAGCACTTCAATAAATATATATATTAGCCTGGTGTTGGCGCAGTGGTAAGGGCAGCGGCTTGGGATCCAAAAGGTCCTGAGTTCAAGCCCCATTAGGCCACTGAATTAATACACCAGGGGGTTGACTCAGCCTGTCATCCTTCTGAGGTCGGCAAAGTGAGTACCAGTGTACTGGTCCCGGTGTATACCCCGGTTAAAATAGGTGTACCATATCCCTGTGTCGTAAGAGGCGACCAGGGTTGCATCAGGAAGGGCATCCAGCGTAAAACATGTGCCAAATCACTCTGCGGATCATTCGGATGATCCGCTGTGGCGACCCCTAACGCGAGCAGCCAAAAGAAGATATAGATATATATATATATATATATATATATATATATATATATATATATATATATATATATATATATATATATATATATATATATATATATATATATACTCAAGGGGCATGCTTGCACACTGTAAGCAATGACTCCAGAACAATCTACGTGCAGCCATGATAAATGTAAGCTGTACATTGTTGCGAAAATGAATCCTAGGGTTTAAAGATGCTTAATATAGCATAGTTATTTCCTTAAGTTGCATGTTTTGCATCAGCGTAAAAGTAATTGATTGTGAAATTAGATCGGCGTTGCTATTACGTCTACATCTTGGCTTCTTAACCGGGGGGAAATATCGGGAAGTTGGGGGGGGGGGATGAGAAGTTTCCAAATTTTTAGTCTTTTCTCAATTGATGCCACAAAATAGTTCCCCGAGTCACTGAACGTTTTCTTACATAGTGCCATGTACAATATCTCACAGCAGCTGCCATTTTCACTTGACATTTCCTTGTTGGTGTATGTGCGTTTAAACGCTGGCAGATGGTTAGTGTATCCTCGCTCTCCTGTTCCCATGTGTTCATGGTCTCGTGTTACTGTATACCTGGGGTGTGTTCCATGAGTAAACAGCTTGCTCTTGCTTGCCAAGTGGCTTGCTTGATTTAAAACGCTGAAGCAAAGCACTCCAACAGGATGGGAGAGCTCAGCACCACTTCACACATGTCGGTCTCCGTGTAAACAATGCCATTGTGTGGTATTCAAGCAAATGCTTTCTGGACCATGGTTTTCAGTCTTGATTGATTCTCTTGTGACAACTTCCCCAAACAAATTTATAATGTTAGCAAAGGCTACAGAGTACGAGGAAGAGGAAAAGAAAGACAAATAGGGAGTCAGAAGTCGGAGCCACATGCCAAGCTTATACAAGGACTTATCATTGTGTATTTTAAGGATGTGTTTTGCATGTTTGTAGATCTTGAAGGATTACAATGAAAAGTGGGTTGCATTGCGATATTGTGTGTCAGGGTGGTGCTGAGGCGTCGTCCACCAGACAGCAGTCTCCTTGGGTTAACCTGAGGCGGTCCCTTCAGGTGGGTGCCTGGAATGTCCCATCCCTAGGAAAGGATGATCTCCTGTCTCTGTTATCATCTGAGCTCAAGCATTTGAGCATCGGTATTGCAGCACACTCTGAGGTTTGGAGATCGGATAGTGGTGAGATCATGACGGGTGGTTACACCTACTTTTGGTCTGGTCGCTCTAATGGTTCCCATGCCCAAGGAGTTGCTGTAGCTGTGTCCAATAAGCTGACTCCGATGATAATTGAGGTAACACCGGTCAACGAGAGTATTATGAGATGAAGGATTCGTCACTCTGGTGTCGTTTCCCTGGTCTCTGTACATACTCCGACTGAGGCGAGTGATCTCTCCGTGAAGGATTCATTCTATGCCACACTCGAGTCTGCGGTTGATCAGTCCCCCAGGCGAGATACTCTTCCAGTCTTGGGGGATTTCAATGCATCGACTGGAACTGATAGGGATGGTTATGAGCCGTGTGTTGGTCCCCATGGGTCTGCAACTGCCAACCAGAAAAGTATTAAGTTCCTTAAATTTTGCAAGAAGTCATGAACTTTGTGTGGCTGGTTCATGGTTTCAGCGCCCACATGCTCATCGCTGGACTTGGTATTCCAACGCTGGTGGTGTGGCAAAGGAGATTGACCATGTGGTCATTAATGGGACCAGGAGGATGATCCAGAAGTGCAGGATCGACTGGAGTGCTCAGGTCCTCAATACTGACCACAGGCTTGTTGTAGCAACTCTGAAGTTTCAGCTTCAACTCGGGAGAATGGTACCATCCCAGCCGAGGCTGGATGTTGGCAAGCTTAAGGATGAGAGGGGATATGAGTTTGCGAACAGGCTGAGTGGGGATTTGGTGGTCTGGGTGCTTTAGGGAATCCTGAAGAGTTGTAGATTGCCTTCAGGACCACCATCCTTGATGTTGCCGGTGGATGTCTTGGAACTCACCGTAGGGTGAAAAAGAATTTTGTCTCTCAAAGGACACTGGATACCATTGACCAGAGTCACAGCGCCAGGCTGAATGGCAGAGCTGAGCTGTTCAGGGAGTTGAGGCGTAAAACTGTACGTGCACTGAGGATGGACAAGGAGGCCTATGTGTGAGTAATCTGTGAGGTGATAGAGCATCACCTGTGGTCAAGTGATTCTCTTCCTGCTCACAGGGAAATTTGTGCATTGCGTTCTTCCAAGCCCGTCCCTCGGTGTACTGCAGTGAGAGCGGAGGGTGGTAGGTTCGACAGAGGAGACCGAAGTGAAGGCCCACTGGGCTGATTACTTTAAGCGGCTGTACCAGTCTGATCCACCAGCTGTTGGGTTCGATGCCTGGGGTGTTACTTTCCCTGTTGTTCACCCTCCAATCAACTGTGATCCACATTTGTTTGTGGAAACACAGGCTGCGGTGAACCGGTTGACATGGGGTAAAGCTCCTGGGATCTGGGGTAAAGTTCTGGGAGTTGAGGCGTAAAGTTGTAAACAGCCTGGGCAGATCGAGGGGAAACTTCACACAAATCATAAATGTTCCCCAAGCCATGGGTCTCCAAGTTTGTTTAAGAATAATTGAAAGATCACATGGTTTGGCAGCCATATTGGATTGAAGAAAACATTAAATAATGTTTTCTCTGGAACCGCTTAATCAATCGACTTAAAACTTCATAATTGTGATCGAGTTGTGATGGAGAATACATTTTTTTAATTCCAACTTGATCGGACGTATGCTCTGACAGCCAGAGTTATAAATTTCTTTGGATCTGGCCTCTTTTTGATTATTTTGTTTTTTATTTTTATTTTGAATAATTTTTAATATTTTTATTTTTATTTTTAATATTAATAATTTTGAATATTTTTATTTTGAATAAAGCTAACTTGGCTGTGCTTCGATGGGTTTGAGGGTAGAGGAGCAGCAACTGAAATGCAAATCCTATCCAGGTTCCTCCTGATGATTTCATCTTTGCTTTTTGTTTTGTTCGGGTTCCTTCTGATTACTCCAATGCAGGACTGTACCGATTTGGTCTTTCATTTGATTTGAATTTAATTTCTTTTAATCCCATTCTATATTCAACTGAATAATAATGAAAAACGTCATGGGTCAGGGTCAAGTGTCAAATAAAAGCGGGGTTATATCAAAGCGGGACATCTTGGTACCCGGTCATCACTGTCAGCAGTTATAAAGTGGCAGTTCTAATTATGTCTCTTAATTATGTAACACACCAATACACAAACGCCACACAAAACAAGCCCTGGTGAGGGGCTGCAATCTCTGCTCTTTTTCTTGTTATTTACTTTTGAATTGATTACACTGAACAACAAAAATTTTTTACTGGAGATGTGTAAAGTGATTTAGACTAATTTGGGTACGCTGATTTCAAAAATCATAACCGTTTTGCTGTATCACGTCAGGATTTTCAGTAACAGAAATATTCCCATTGCCTAGAAGTCAGGATTTCAATGAAATTTACAAAAATTCATTTATTCATTTATTTCATCATGAATGCTTCAAAATTATAGAAATTACAGAAAAACTCCACTAGAATGGAATTAAAAATGCTTTAGGCATTTGGCTTTGCGTTTGTGCTGCTCTGTGTCAGTTTCACGATGCAGGAACCAGCAGAAATCGCCCATCATGTTCGGATTGTGCCGCCCTTGGTAACGCGTCTCCATGAGTGAAATCTCTTGGTGGAATCGCTCGCCGTGCTCGTCCGAGACTGCTCCCAAGTTGTCAGGGAAGAAGTTCAGGTGCTGGTGTAGGAAATGGATTTTCAGGGACATCCTGGAGCCAAGTTTCCTGAAGGACTCCAGCAGCTGCTGCACTATTTCTTCATAGTTGTCCGCGTGCTCGTTCCCCAAGAAGTTGTCCGTCACAGCTTTGAAGCTCCTCCACGCTGCCAGCTCTTTGGGGTTTAGAGTTGTCGGAAAAGTTTCGTCCTTCATAATCTGTCGGATTTGCGGTCCAACAAAGACACCAGCCTTGATCTTGGCCTCCGACAAGGTGTTACCAAACTTTTCCTTGAGGTATAAAAACCCACGCCCATTCAGATCCATTGCCCGTACAAAACTTTTCATCAAGCCGAGCTTTATGTGGAGTGGTGGAAGGAAAACCTTGGCTGGGTCGACAAGGGCGACATGCTTCACGTTGTGTCGACCAGGTACATGCTCTTTTCGCTCTTCCCAATCTTTCTTCGTCCAGTGATTCTTGTCGTCTCTGCTATCCCAGAGACAAAGGAAGCACATGTATTTCGTGTAGCCTGACTGCAGCCCTAACAACAGCGCCACCACTTTCAAGTCTCCGCAGATGTGCCAGTTGAAGTCATTGTACTTGATGGAATCAAGCAGCTGCCGCATAGTCTCATAGGTCTCTGTCATGCCGAACGCGTGAGCCATTGGGACTGATGGTTTCTCGTTGCCATTGTGGAGCAAAACAGCCTTCAAGCTGTTCTTCCCCGAGTCGCTGAAGAGGCACCAGTCTGCAGGATCGTGATCACACCCAAGTTCTTTCAACAGACCGTTGATGTCACTGCAGAATGTCATCGTGTCTTCCATCTCAAAGAACTCAGCCATGTCTCTGTGACGTGCTCTGAACAAGGATATCTTGGTGTTAGGTTCAAGTAGATTCCACTGCTGCAGCCTTGATCCAAGCAGCTCTGCCTTCGCCTTTGACAGTGAGAGATCTCTTACAAGATCATTTAAGTCTCCCTGGTTCAGAAGGTGTGATTCTTGAGTGTCGGGTTCAAAAGGTTCATCATCACCATCCTCTTCACCACTGCTTACAGCTATGTTCTGATCAGCTGGAGGTGTTGGAACGGGGTTCTCGTCATCATGAGGCACAGGTTTACGAGCAGAGACGTAGTCAGCGTACTTGATGTGACCTTTATTCTTCTTGTTGAATCCGGCGATGCTTGTGCAGCAGAAATAACAATCATCATGATGATTCTGCGGCTCACGCCATATCATGGGCACCGCAAATGGCATGCTCGCGCGCTTGCCCACCAACCACTGAGTCAAGGTTGTGTGACAGCTTGTGCAGCAGATGTGTGGTGCCCAGCTCTGTTCTTGGTCCCCCACCTTACACCCGAAGTAGTGAAAGTAGGCGGCCTTCATTTTCACTGCTGTAGATATACTTCGCTGTTGATCTTTTTTGGTATACCGACCACAGACATAACAGAAGTTGTCAGGATGATTGGTACAGGAACGCCTACTCATCTTTATCTGAAAGAAAGAAATATAACACAAGTTAACAACAATTGTACGAAATAGACATGTTAAAAGACATGTAAATTTCATTGAAATCCTGACTTCTAGGCAATGGGAATATTTCTGTTCCTGAAAATCCTGACGTGATACAGCAAAACGGTTATGATTTTTGAAATCAGCGTACCCAAATTAGTCTTAATCACTTTACACATCTCCAGTAAAAAAAAAAATTTGAAATTTGTTGTTCAGTGTTATGATTGTGATTAGTCACAATCCAGTGAACTCCTCTGAAGAAGATGAAGGTGAGGGTGCTGAAGGTTGTCCATTGCAGGGGACGCAGGTGAGGGAGCTGATGGTGTTGAGGTGGTGGGACCGGAGTAAAATAACATGAGTGATCGACAACTGTTTTGCTGAGTGCTGCTCTTTGTATAGCAGCAAAATATCATCCAGTCCTCTCTTGAATTTGAGGTATCGTTCCATCACTGAGTCAGCATTTTGTAATTCGTCAGAGATTGCCCTCATATCCTTCACCTCAGCCAGGAACTTGACAATTAACTTTGATCTTTCTCCCTCTTCCTTCTCTTCACTGCCATCCTCCTGCTCCTCCTCAGCAACCTTGATAAAAATATAATGACCGTTTTTACAGCCATTTTTCCCTGCTGTGCAGGGGTTGGGCTTTTTCTTGAGGCAATGTTTTATGGCCGGATGCCCTTCCTGACGCCAACCCTGGTCGCCTCTTACAACACACAGGGATATGGTACACCTCTTCTTACCGGGGAATACACCGGGACCAGTACACTGGTACTCAATTCACCGACCTCGGAAGGATGACAGGCTGAGTCAACCCCCTGGTGTTAATTCAACAGCCAACGGGGCTTGAACTCAGGACCCTGGGATCCCAAGCCACCACCCTAACAACAAAGCCAACACCAGGCTCTCAGCAACCTTGATAATGGCCTCCAAGTCCTCCTCAGTCAGCTCCCTATGTGAGGTAATGAGCTCCTCCAATTCTTCAGTCTCCATGTTGTCGAAGCTTTCCCCTCCCATCTCTCGTGCCAACCCGGCAATTTTCCATCTCTCTTTGGTGTTGTTGGGAAAACCATTGAAGTCATGGCCATAGATTCTGCCAACAAGCGCTGAGGATGGGGGCTTTCACTTTGTTGAGAGAGTCCTTGAAGGTGCTGATACAGTGGGCTATGCTGAAGTCCTTCCAACATTTCCTGATGCGAAGTTCGGGATCGGTCTCCATACCTTCCTAGATGCAACAGAATGTGCGGTGGGTGTAATATGTGTTGTAGGTGACAATTACACCTTGGTCTCATGGTTGAATTATGGATGTGGTGTTGGGTGGCAGAACGATGACCTCAACATTGGGGTGAGCTACCTTCAGCTCTTCAGGGTGGCCTGGGGCATTGTCCACCAGCAGGAGGACCTTGAAGGAGAGGTTCTTTTCTGCCAGATACTTCTCCACTTGAGGGGCAAAGCAGTTATGGAACCAATCCATGGAGATGACAGCTGTTACCCAAGCCTCTTTATTTGCCCTCCAAACTATGGGCAGAGTGTGCTTGTTTTTGCCCTTGTGAGCACACGGGTTCAGTATACAGTACAGCATCATTGGCTGAGCATGCAGTCCCTTTTGGTATGGCACAGAGGAGAAGAGATGCCCGGCCATTTGCAGCCTTGAACCACCATGCTGTCCTCTCTCGCTTGGAGATGGAAGTTCTCGTGGGAATTTTTTTTCCAGAAAAGGCCTGGCTCATCAGCATTAAAGACCTGCTGTCGTAGGTACCCTTTCTTCACAATCAGCTGTGAAAGTTGAATGGGGAAAGTTCAGCTGTAGCTGCCTGATGATCTGCTGAGGCACACTCGCCTGTGAGCTTAACATTGTGGAGGTTGTACTACTTCCTGAACCGGTCAAACCATCCCCTGCTAGCTTGGAAGGGACTGGGGCTACTCGTACCTGCATCACGAACTGCATGACTTGCGCTAGCAGCACCACCTGCACTAACCAGATGATCATACGTGCACTTTGCCTTTTCACGAATAATAAATACTGCAGGTCCACCCAAAGAAACATTTTTCTGCGCATGGTCCTCAAGCCACATATTCAATTCCTTCTCCATTTTTTCAATATGGACGTCCCTGCCCTGCATAACGACTTTGGCACTGGGTGCTGCACTAGCCGTGACACTTTCATGAATCGCCTTCTCGCTTTTATTTATGCATCGGACAGTACACTCGTTCACACCATAATAGCTGCCCACAGAGGCCGCACTCTCATCCCTTGATGGTCAGTCAAGCAACTCCACTTTCTGGCTCAAGCTCCTAACTTTTTTCTGCCTCTTGGAAGCAGATGGTTCTCCTGCACTACTCTTATACTTAGAACCCATGATTGAATTGAAACAATAAGTACAAAATTGAAAGAATAAAGCACAAAAGTTCACGAGCACGAAGAATCACAGCGGGACAAGGCCGCAGGACGAGAACAAAGAGTTAGGCCCACTACACGCTGCACAGACGAACTCACTCAGGGAATTGTGGGTAGATGGAGGAGGGGTGGGTAGTGACCATTCTTTGTGTGGGATAGTCCAATGTTGGTGGGAGATGGCTTATGCCCACAAAAGCCACGAGTATCTGGAACACGAGGGCCATGAAAGTAGAAACAGTACACATTTTTTTACTGCGAATAACTAGGTTCCATGAATTGCGAATCCATGTATGTCGGGGTTTTTCAGTATTACTATGTTCTTATATTCAAGTGCTCACCATTGTCTTCGTAATTTGTGTTGTCTAGTTACCTCCACCACTGAAGATGGACGGAGGTTATGTTTTCACCCCTGTCTGTCTGTTATATTGTTCACAAACAAACAAACAAACTCAAAAAGTTGTAGACAGATTTGGATGAAATTTGGTAGAGAGCTTTGGGTATGTGACAAGGATGAAATGGTTACATTTTGGTGATGATCCGAATCCAGATCTGGAACCGAGATTTTTTTAAGGTGATTCTTCACCATTGAGTGATGGCTCTAAAACGACATAGAGCATCCATCCATCCATTGGGATCATCCTCTGTACAGAGTGTTGGTGCTGCCGAAGCAGTCTCCAGCATCTATCCATCCATTGGGATCATCCTCTGTACAGAGTGTTGGTGCTGCAGAAGCAGTCTCCTAGGCTATTGGGCAGTATCCCAGATGGGTCGCCACTCCGACGCAGGATACTTGAATGGCTCAATCATCCCAGCAAGCTGGTACTCATTTTGCCGACCTCCGAAGGATGACAGGCTGAGTCAACCTCACATGGCATTAATTCAATGGCCAAGCGGGATTTGAGGTCAGGACCCTAGGACCCCTATCCCACCACCCTAACCATTAAGCCAACACCAAGTATACATATATCAAGGCATCTCGAAAGGTTGTGGACGGATTTGGACGAAACTTGGTGGGCAGGTTGGGTATGTAACAAAGAAGAATTGATTCGATTTTGGTGAAGATCTGAATCCGGATCTGAGAAATTTTAAAAGTGAATTCTTCACCATTGGGCTAAAACGATATATAGCATGATATTTCAAAAAGTTATGGACGGATTCGGACAAAACTTATTGGGTGAGTTGGTTCGGTGACGAGAACAAGCTCGTGAAATTTTAGTTCAGATCCAAATCCAGATCCGGGCCTGGTGTTGGCGCAGTGGTAAGGGCAGTGGCTTGGGACCCAAGAGGTCCTGAGTTCAAGCCCCGTTGGGACACTGAATTAATATATGTATGTATATATATATATATATATATATATATATATATATATATATATATATATATATATATGTATTTATATAATGTGTATATATATAAATATATATATATATATATATAAATATATATAAACCAAGTCGAAAACACCAGGGGGTTGACTCAGCCTGCCATCCTTCCGAGGTCGGCGAAATGAGCACCAGTTGTACTGGGCCCGGTGTATGCCCCGGTTAGAATAGGTGTACCATATCCTTGTGTGTCGTAAGAGGCGACCAGGGTTGCGTCAGGAAGGGCATCCGGCGTAAAAACCTATGCCAAATCAGTATGCGGACAACAAAACGAATTTCCATACCGGATCGGTCGAGGCCCGGGTTACCAACGACCGCCACCGGTACCGGTGGTCAGCAGGGTACCAGTGGAAATTGTGCTACTGCTGGGCGAAGGAGGAGAAGGAGACGGGGAAGGCGAGTCCGGAGGCAGTGGGAGAGGGGGAAGGGTAGAAGTGTGGAGGTGAGAGTTGGAACTCTGAATGTTGGGACGATGACTGGCAAAGGGCGAGAGTTGGCTGATATGATGGAGAGAAGAAAGGTGGACATACTGTGTGTACAAGAGACCAAGTGGATGGGGAGTAAAGCGAGGAGCATTGGAGGTGGTTTCAAACTGTTCTACCATGGTGTGGATGGGAGGAGAAATGGTGTCGGGATAATCCTGAAGGAAGATCATGTCAAGAGGGTATTGGAGGTGAGGAGGGTGTCTGACCCAGTGATGAGTGTGAAGTTGGAAATTGAAGGGGTGATGATGAATGTCATCAGTGCATATGCCCCACATATGGGGTGTGAGATGGAATATAAAGAAGATTTCTGGAGTGAGTTAGATGAAGTGGTGGAGAGTGTATCCAAGGATGAAAGAGTGGTGATTGGAGCAGATTTCAATGGACATGTTGGGGAAGGGAATAAAGAGGATGAGGAGGTGATGGGGAGGTACGGTCTCAACAAGAGAAATGTGGAAGGGCAAATGGTGGTAGAGTTTGCAAAAAGAATGGAAATGGCAGTGGTAAACACGTATTTCAAGAAGAAGGAGGAACACAGGGTGACATACAAGAGTGGAGGTAAGTGCACACAGGTGGATTACATCTTAAGTAGGAGATGCAACCTGAAAGAGATTAGTGACTGTAAGGTGGTGGCAGGGGAGAGTGTAGCTCGACAGCATCGATTGGTGGTCTGTAGGATGACTTTCGAGGTGAGGTTGAGGAAGAGAGTGAGGGCTGAACCAAGGACCAGATGGTGGAAGCTGAAGGAGGAAGACTGTTGCGTGAAATTTAGGGAGGAGGTGAGACAGGCGCTGGATGGTGGTAAAGATGGGTGGGATGATTGGGCAACGACAGCAGAAGTTGTGAGGGAGATAGCTCGGAAGGTACTTGGTGTGACATCTGGACAGAGGAAGGAAGATAAGGAGACTTGGTGGTGGAATGAGGAAGTACAGGAAAGTATAAGGAAGAAGGGGTTGGCTAAAAAGAAGTGGGATAGTCAGAGAGATGAAGAAAGTCGGCAGGAGTATAAGGAGTGGCGTCGAAAAGCAAAAAGAGAGGTGGCAAAGGCCAAGGAAAAGGCATATGACGAGCTGTATGAGAAGCTGGATACAAAAGAAGGGGAAAAGGATTTATACCGATTGGCAAGACAGAGGGACCGAGCTGGGAAGGATGTGCTGCAGGTTCGGGTGATAAAGGACGCAAATGGGAATGTGCTGACGAGCGAGGAGAGTGTGTTGAGAAGGTGGATGGAGTACTTTGAGGAGCTGATGAATGAAGAAAATGAGAGAGAGAGAAGGTTGGAAGAGGTGGAGATAGAGAATCTGGAAGTGGGGTGGATCAGTAAGGATGAAGTGAGGACTGCTATGAAGAAGATGAAAAGTGGAAAGGCGGTTGGCCCAGATGGTATACCAGTGGAGGCATGGAAGTGCTTAGGAGAGATGGCAGTGGGGTTGTTAACCAGATTGTTTAATAAAGTCTTGGAAAGTGAGAGGATGCCGGAGGAGTGGAGATTAAGTGTACTGATTCCGATTTTCAAGAATAAGGGTGATGTGCAGAGCTGTGGAAATTACAGAGGGATAAAGTTGTTAAGCCACACCATGAAGTTGTGGGAAAGAGTAGTGGAAGCTCGGTTGAGAGGAGAGGTGACGATCTGTGAGCAGCAATATGGGTTTATGCCAGGAAAGAGCACCACTGATGCGATGTTTGCTTTGAGAATGTTGATGGAGAAGTATAGGGAAGGCCAGAAAGAGTTACATTGTGTGTTTGTGGATTTAGAGAAAGCTTATGATAGGGTGCCAAGAGAGGAGTTGTGGCATTGTATGAGGAAGTCGGGAGTGGTGGAGAAGTATGTGAGGATCGTGCAGGATATGTATGAGGACAGTGTGACAGCGGTGAGGTGTGCGGTAGGAATGACGGACCGGTTTAAGGTTAAAGTGGGATTGCACCAAGGATCGACTCTGAGCCCTTTCCTGTTTGCAATGGTGATGGACAGGTTGACGGACGAGATCAGACTGGAGTCTCCATGGACCATGATGTTCGCGGATGACATCATGATCTGTAGGAGAGTAGGGAGCAGGCTGAATCGAGCCTTGAGAGGTGGAGGTACGCACTGGAGAGAAGGGGAATGTTAGTCAGTAGGAGTAAGACGGAGTACATGTGCGTAAATGAGAGGGAGGGTGGTGGTATGGTGCAGTTGCAAGGAGTTGAGGTGGGGAAGGTGGATTGGTTTAAATACTTGGGATCAACTGTCCAAAGTAACGGAGAGTGTGGGAGAGAAGTGAAAAAGAGAGTGCAGGCAGGATGGAGTGGGTGGAGAAGAGTTGCAGGAGTGATTTGTGACAGAAGGGTAGCTGCAAGAGTGAAGGGGAAAGTATACAAGACGGTAGTGAGACCAGCTATGTTGTATGGTTTGGAGGCGGTGGCACTAACAAAAAGACAGGAAGCGGAGCTGGAGGTGGCAGAGTTAAAGATGCTGCGATTCTCGTTGGGAGTGACGAGGATGGACAGGATAAGAAATGAGTGTATTAGAGGGACAGCGCAGGTAGGACGGTTTGGAGACAAAGTGAGAGAGGCGAGATTGAGATGGTTTGGACATGTGCACAGGAGGGAAACGGAGTATATCGGGAGAAGGATGTTGAAGATGGAGCCGCCAGGCAGGAGGAGAAGAGGAAGGCCAAAGAAGAGGTTCATGGATGCGGTGAGGGCGGACATGCGGGTGGTCGGAGTGTCAATGGAAGATGTGGAGGATAGAGCAAAATGGAGACAGTTGGTCCGCTATGGCGACCCCTAGCGGGAGCAAGCCGAAAGAGGAAGAAGAGATCCAAATCCAGATCCGGCCTATCAGTGGGATACAAAACATAAACTAATTAGCCTGGCAGAGGTATGTGCTCTACCGAGTGCCCTTCTAGTTTTTGAATGTAATTATCTGAGTTAGTTTTAATACATATTTCCATTTTCCACAGGTGTGAAACACAAACATTTAATCATGTCAAAAAAGAGGAAGTATCAAGATGACTACCTCAATTATGGCTTTTTAGGTCATCTCGTTAGACCTCATTTCCAGTTTTAATCTCTATTGTTTTTGCTGCCACTCCCTTGCCAGGAAGACCATGCAATGCATTAGGTACTCTCTAAGTCAAAGACCCATGCCTTACTACAATCCTGATTCTCCTCTTCTTTACTCTCAAGATATGGCCACCGGCTATTCTACTGAAAATGTCTTCTGCATTATTCTCTCTTTACCATTCATTATTTTAAATATCTCTATCAGACCCCCTCGGAATCACTTCCTTTCTAATGTACTAGCATTGAACCTGTCACTTTACTGACAGTAGTTGAACAGCATAGCTTATTTCCAGTATGTTACACTACAGGTACAGTAATACAATTTATTGGCGGTCAATATTTGCAAAAAAAATTATTCCGGAAACATTTTTAGCTCGGCTATTCGAAGAACAGAGAGCTATAGCGATACCCCCGGCGTGAGCGTCGGCGTGAGCGTGAAAATTTTAAAGTTTTTGGTGCAAGTTATTTCCTTTCTAATGTTTTTTATCGACCACACTATTTTTTACTGATTACAATATACAAATACATATATTGATTTTAAATTATTGAGATCAGACTTCACTGCAATGCTTTATAAAAAATATTATTAGACTAGTCTTTTAAAAACGATAAATGTATAAACAGGCGAGCATTGGGTGGCTTTGACACCAACTCTCTGGTTTTCCTCCTAACAACCCAGTGTTAATTTAAGTAATGTGCACACTTGACACTTATTCTCCAAAAAAAAAAACACATTACGAATTTGTTTTATGTTTTATGTTCCCAGGATACGTCGTTTTTTTATTTTCCCAAGTTTCAAATTGCAATTCTCATTGAGTCATGAATGATAAACCATTGTTAAGGCCAAGCCGAGCGCTAGACATAATGCCGTAATGACGGACGTCCCAGAAAAAAAGAGTGTGACAAACAGAAGGACAGACAGTTCAGGAGAAATCTTGCTATGATAATATATAGATAAAGTCCTATCTCCTTAAGTAGCTCCTTATAACTTAATATAGCTAGCCACAATGTAGTTGCTCAACTCTGAGCCCTCTCTGTGGCAGGCAGCTATGTCTTTCCTCAAAAATGCCTTGGGCCTGCTCTTTGCTCATATGTCTTATTTTTTGCTCCTGTTTGTTTTAAACATGTCATTTGAAGGAATATTTCTTTCCAGAAAAGTTTTCAATGTTCCTAGAGAACATGTTTTAAGCCTTTCTGGCAATAATTGCTTCTTCCAAATGTTGCTGTGCAAAGAAAAATTTATTTTTAGCAGCGTCTCGCATAGCGAACGCTGCTCATAGAGAGCTCGGCGTTGTTGTTCTTCTTCTTGTTCTTGTTCTTCTTCTTCTTCTTCTTCTTCTTCTTCTTCTTGTGAAGACAAAACCTTAATCTCGAGGACTCGGCTCTTGTATATACAGGATCCGGATCTCCTTAAATACTAAACACATGTACACATCCTCACATAGACGGTGCCTTTTGAGAGCGTCTATCATGAACTTTTAAATATATTCGGACATTTGCTTTAAAGTTTCGAAAAGTTCACGTTACTATTTAAAGATTATTCCATTTATCATATTGTAATTTCGTAAATACATTATTTATTTCGTAAATACACGACATATCGTAAATACGTAAAGACATTATGACGCGTTTCGCTATTGGCTTAATCAAGGCACGTGACGAAATATCGGAAGTTGTTGTTGTTTTTTTTTTTTTAGCCGACAAAATCTTTAGGACGCTGCTCGTGGACACATTTGTCCTTGTTTGTCATAAACCTGCATTTTTGATGCGATTTGTGGAGTGCAGGTACGGAAAAAGTGAAAATGGTGCAAATAACAGCTCGTGCGGGAACACTGAAAAGGAAGCACGAGGTGCGCGAATTTCTCAACAGTCTTCACAGAGAGGACTGCGACGATCCATTTGATTCCAGTACCACACCTGTCCCGAAGTCCAAGAAATTCGTTGTAAGTCATAATTTGTGCTTGACACAGAAGTGTACAGCAATATAAGCTTCATGCTGAAAGTTGTGCATAAATCACCTGCAATACAAGGATATTATGACATGTCGGTTTACTTTTGCATGAATTTTGAGGTCATTTGTAGACGATGTACAAAATGGTATGCCGTATGGGATTTCAACCTGGGATCCTTGTTTTATGAACTATATGCTCAGACATTGGTTCTCAAACTTGGGGGACATGGAATGTATGCTGATGTGATGCAAGAAAGTTCAGGAATTTTTTTTTTGTCTTGATCACATATTGGACAAAGTGTGCTACCATCAAGTCAAGGGTGTATTAACATTAAACCTTGTAGGAACTTTGGAATTTTGTCTACAAAAAAAGCATTCAACACCAAAACGCCTGCTATGCTAACTTTGCCTCTTCCTTTGCCTCTCCTTCGCAAAGTTTTTCAGGTTGCTATACATCCATTGAGGCCACTTTGTGCCAATGTGTATCTTCCTTTTATGGAAGGAATGTTAACGTCTGTACTTTCAGTTCAGTTATTCACAATGTATCCGATGATTCATTGTCTATCACATTGAGAACATGCCTTTAATTACTTAACATTACTTTTGGAGAGTTTGGGCTTTCTTTCTTGAGCATTTCGAGTCAACAGTGCACGTTTTGCCTATCCTCCTCAGAGTCTTGAACACAGCTGCAGTTGAATCATGAATTTGGGCCGCATGGAGTCGATGTCACTGGCTAAGACTTTTTTACCTACACTTTTGTCGTGTAATATTTCCTTCCCAGAAGCAACAATATGCACCACACTGCAATGATATCAGTAATCCCTACCTATATTTTAATAGCCCTTCTGCATGTGTGGAACTTTCTGATAACCAATCACAGTGTACTACATGAACATATGATGGTGCTGCTATGGAGCATTTCATTTCCACACATTATATGGGATTCCATCATGTGTTGTTTGCATTTTATCTACAGTTTTTCCTGCTTCCATAATTATATCCGTGAGCATATGTGCACATGTAAAGATATCTCCATCAAATGGTAAGCATGAACCCTCTCGCACAAGGACTTCCTGCAAAGGTTCTGACCAATAGGGCATGCCTACCACACATCCAATCTTGCGCCTTCAGTTACAGTGTGTGAAAGACGCTTTTAGTTGCAGTCTGTGTGAGACACAGAACCACCCACTGCAGCGAGCAATGTGTCAACTGCTACGCTAATACCTGTAACACGCAAGTCAACCAGCTTTTTTAGCAATGCCAGGCCAGCGTGTGTGTGTGTGTGTGTGTGTGTGTGTGTGTGTGTGTGTGTGTGTGTGTGTGTGTGTGTGTGTGTGTGTGTGTGTGTGTGTGTGTGTGCGTGTGCGTGCGCGCATGAATATAGAACTGTTTAAATAAATGCACAGTGAGAGAATGAGTAGCCATAGAAACGCAACACATTATTAGCTTCAGGAAATGAATTGTTTTTGGGGTTTTTTTGTACAAGCAGGTTTATACGAAGTAGTCCTGCAGCGTAGTCTGATATTTCAGATCAATTGTTCAAATTTGCATAAAAGCACCAAAATTGGTACACGTAGAATAATGTATTCCGAACAATTCTAGATATGGAACTACCCGAGATTATGCCTTGGTTAGCTTCGGCGGCCATTTTCCAAAATGGCCGCCATTATACTTTGGTGAAATTGGCTATATGCTCTTATTTTCTTATTGTATTGGTGGTAGATATAAGGAAAGTGTAAAATTCAGTAAATTGACCATGAAAAGGCGTATTCAAATATTATGAGCCAGTATTTTCTTCATGGTGACGCGTCTCCTCATTGGCATTTGGATGCATGTTCGCCTCCTCAAACTCCATGATCACTCTGGCCACCTCAGGTCCGGCGACCATCCAGCACCTCAGAGCACTGGGATTGTCCGTCAGGCCAACGGCACCTCCGTCACCCTTGACACAGCATTGTTTTGTTCATGTGCTTGGTCAAGAGGAATTGCTGTGAATGCCCTCTTGGTCTTTTGCACTGTGAAGTGGCCTGCCTTGAACTCATTGTAGATCTCTAGGTGCTGTTGTAGAAGTTCTGCCATGTCACGCAGATGGACCGGTATCCACCGGGCATAGTTTATATGGTCCAGCGCAAAGAACCATGGGACTATCTCAGTGAGAGCATCCAGGTACATGATGAAATCTCCCTCTCTCAGAGATCGCACGTAGATTAGGATGGAGAGCTCCAGATCCAGGACTGTTGCCCAGTACAAAAACTGGGGAGAGCTGTTCTCTTTCTCATGGCACCAGTCTTCGAAGTCCTCGGGAGGCTGGTCATCTTCTGCAAGGTCAGCTGGTCAAAGCTGACCAAGGCAAAATCTCGAGTGGCTCCATATCCAGAATTGTTCAGATTACATTAGTCAACATATGTACCAACAATTGGTTTGCTATGGTTTGTACTAAGGGTGGGTGTTGCCTTGGTTAAATGGAGTCATGCCCAGAATTGCCCCCATCTGAGCATGGCTTCAGGAGAGGCTGAAGAAGGAGGTGGGCATCGTGTTGTGGTTGTGGCTCCTCAGGGTTAAAAGAGTGCATCTATAATATAACGATAGTTATTTCAAAGTATCTGTTTCGTTAAGTGTATTGTAATACATGTGGATAAATATGCATTGTGTATGTATTATCTGGATGGTCCTTTGTGTTCATTTTCCATGTACATATATAACTTATTTCCTTCCTAAAATCAGTTAAAACCGGATGAGTAACCGCTTGCCGCACATCCGCCACAATATAAGTCACTTCGAAGAGGGTTGAAGTGGTCGGTCATCACAGACCGAACCGTGATCGGAGAGGAATTTGGATAAAGAAAGGCACACGCTCATTCAAAGCCAGACCAATCTGCGAGAGATGTTGACTGGACTCACCACGTGGGACCAATCCTGTTAGATGAGGAGATGGTTTTGTGCTCTGGGAATCCTCCAATGAGGTCGGTGGGCCGTATTAAGAGTGGGATATAACAGGCGAGATACACAAGCCTTCAGGATCTCTCCACATGCTTCATCTTCACTTGAGATTGACTGCACATTGAGAGACTTCTTCAGAGACATAGTCCTTTGACACATCCATTTGTTGGCACTTCAGCGAGATGTTTGAGCTTTGAGATACGCTTGAGCTTGAGACGCACTTGAGATTGGAGATTGTAGTCCCTTTGGCATTTCAACAGACTTCGCTAGACCCTTCTCTCTCGGACAATCGCTGGCTGCTTGCTCGCTCGTCCACTGAGCTCGCTGACTGCCCTGCCACACGTCATCTCGATGGGAGTTGCGACAAGCCGCACTACACGAGACCAGTGCTGTGAAACAGAGGAGAGTGGAGGACAGTCTGACCCTTTGTGAGCTACTGGCTATGCTGATAACTGGGAGGCTGCACCAGATTCTCAGAGCTGTCGTGAGGTTTCAAGGGGTCTGAGCCATACACCCCC
The DNA here is from genome assembly GCF_056783735.1 of Eptatretus burgeri. Classification (NCBI taxonomy): domain Eukaryota; kingdom Metazoa; phylum Chordata; class Myxini; order Myxiniformes; family Myxinidae; genus Eptatretus; species Eptatretus burgeri. The sequence goes on from NC_140961.1 coordinate 53,775,611, forward strand.
ATCTCTTTCTTTCTCTCTCTTCTGTCTCTCCCTTTTCTTTGATGAATGCATGTGGGCCCGAGTGTAAAGTAAAAAATTAATTGTAATTATCCAACATCCGTAAGGTGTGAGTGTATGCGTAGGGGTAACAGGAATGTACCTGATTGACTTGTAAATATGTACTGTAACTGAACTGTGTATACGTGCCCCAACTTGATTGCATGCATAAAGTGAAACTTGTCTCCTGACTTATCCTACTCACATCACGACAGTGGCATATGGCAGCTGAGGTGATCAATTGATATAGAGATTGGGCTGTAGACAAGATCGCGGTCACGTAACTTGGTTCCATTCAGCACATTAATAAGATTTGTCATGTGACTGTCAGCACAATACTCGTTCGTACTGTAAACTTCACCTGTTACCACGGCTCTGGACGTGGGAGCCAGCAAGAAGTTCCCAGGACGATTGAATATCGTGATCACTACGTGACTTACCAAACCCGTGCTACGGCCTGGGGTTCAAGGTTCGCCATGAGGGGAAGTGCTCGAGTTCTTCCTGAACACCCGGTCCCGAGGCCACCAAGCACGGATAACTCCACGCTCTGGCAGGTTGTTTAGCAACCACAAATGCCAATTCGTACCGCCAATCCTGGCAGAGTGTCACCTTTAGACGACGATATCAAGGGGGGTTCGTGCCCTCAACGCACACCCACATTACTACCAATAGATACAGTGAGTGTGCGCTGGCTAACAAGAGCAAATAACGTGGGCTAGAACTTCCTGGCTAATGCTATGTACGGACTACACTGAAGCAATAGAAGAAAAACGCTACGAACTGGGTACATTCACAATAATCAGCAAGTTTATTTACAGCAAGGGCGAGGATAGGTATGTGTGCAATATGCAGGGGATTTATGACAGCAATATTTGTACAACAGGGAAAAGCAAGGATTGGTCTGGTGTGGCAAAATAAATGCAATTATTTACAAACACAAGAGACACAGTGAGACTAAAACATCAGAGAAACACACACGCACGCGCGCGCGCACACACACACACACACACACACACACACACACACACACACACACACACACACACACACACACACACACACACACACACACACACACACACACACACTCCTTCCACTTGGGTTTCATTGGTGAGGTAAGAGCTAATTGGTTATTCCCTCCATTCACAGGTGAGAGAGGTGGGGGGGAGGGGAGGTATTAGTTTCTCATATATTAGTTATTGACCACTCCAGTGTAGCTTTGGCTGTGTACTTTGGGTCATTGCCATGCTGAAAGGTGAACTTCTGTCTCAATTCAGCTTTCTTGCAGAGGACAGCAGGTTTTTCTCTCGGATTTTTTCTGTGTTTTGCTCCAACCATTTTCCCCTCGATCCTGACAAGTGCCCCAGGCCCTGCTGATGAGAAACATCCCCATAACATGATACTGCCACTACCAAGCTTCACAGTGGAGATGGTGTTCTTTGGGTGATCTGCTGTGTTGGGTTTGTGCCAAGCATAACGTTTTGCATTTAGGTCTAAAAGTTCCATTTTGGTTTCGTCAGACCACATAAGTTTTTGTCATATCGCTTCAGAATCTCTGGAGTGGTTTTTTGCATACCTTATACGGGACTCAAGGTGGCCTTTTTTGAGTTATGGCTTCCTTTTTGCCACCCTACCGTACAGGCCAGACTTGTGCAGTGCTTGGGATATTGTTGTCACATGCACACAGTGACCAGTCTTTGCCATCAAGGCATGTAGATCTTTCAAAGTTGCCATTGGCCTCTCCGTGGCCTTTCTGATCAGTCTCCTCCTTGCTTTGTCATCCAGTTTGGAGGGACGGCCTGATCGAGGCAAGGTCTTTTTTTTTTTTTTTTTTTTTTTGTATACCTTGGTCGAGGCTCGTATGAGAGCTAACACACAACTCACAGCAAGGAGGCATAAGACAAGAGGGGCGGGAGTGGAAGGGACAAAACAGTGGGGAACAGACACATTAGGTGAACTGTGGAAGGGAGAGGGATGGGGATGGGATGGGGAACATGGCGAAGAGAAGATGGACATTTCAGGGACTTTCAGGAAGGAAAGCAGGAGAAATGAAGGAAGAGGGCTTGGGTGGATTATCGGGGGTAGAAAAGATCGAGGATTTGGATGGGGGAAGATAAGAGGTGGTGGTGAACAGCTGTTTTGAAAGCCTGGAGGGAAGAATGGGAAAGAATAGAGTGAGGAAGTTTATTCCAAAGGCAGGAAAAAAGAGGAATGAAAGAGTGAAGATGAGCAGTGATTCGTGATTTTGGTAGTTTTACCAGAAGGGGGTTGTTGGCGGACCTTGAGCGCCCTGTGGAAATGTGGTGGGGACAAATCGCAGAGAGAGCATGGGGGGCAAGGCTGGAGAGGAGTCGGTAGAAGACAGAAAGACCACCGACCAACCTGCGGTGATTGAGTGAGAGGCCCAAAGACTCAGCTTCATTGCGGGAGATGCCGATGATCTTAAATGCCCTGGTTTCGACAGCGTGAAGCCGAGAAAGGTGGGAGGCAGGAGCACCAGCCCAGAGGGGAGAGCAGTACTCCATCAGGCTACGGACAAAAGCTTTGTAAGTGGTCAGGAGCTCAAGAGGGCCGAGGAAGGACTTAGCACGACGGAGGATTCCCAGTCGGCGACTGGCTTTTGAGGCGAGGTTGGAAATGTGACTTTCCCAGGAAAGGTCATGGCAGATAGTGAGACCTAGAAGCTTGAAAGAAAAGACTTCTTCCAGAGGATTGTTGAGAAAGTGGATGGGGGGGGTTGTAAACGATCCTTTTGAAGAGACATAGTGAGAGTGTGAGATTTGTCTGGATTGGTCTTGGTGGTAACAATCCACCTTCCACTTCTTAATGATTGTCTTGACTGTGCTGCAAGGGATATTCAAGGCCTTTGGAATATTTTTATACCCATCCTCTGATCTGTGCATTTCCACAACTTTATCCTAGAGGTCTTTTGAAAGCTCCTTGGTACTCATGGTTGAGTCTGTGCTGTGAAATCCATTACCCAGCAAAGGAAACCTACATGAACAGCTGATTTTATTCTGAAATAATCAGAATCACTACAATTTAACACAGGTGGAGGTCAATTAACTTATGTAATTTTGAAAGTGATTGGTTACACCTGAGATAATTTACAATTACTATTATAAAGGGGGGGGGTGGGGGTGGACACTTCTCCAACTAAGATATTCCAGTTTTGTATTTTTAATGAATTCTCTGAAATTTGTGAAGTTTGTTTTTCACATGGAAGTTGTGGGTTATGATGTATAAATTAAGGTGGAAAAAGTTTGGTTTAATGCAATTTAATTCCAGGCGATTCGGCAACAAAATGTGAAAATTTTGAAAGGGGGTGTGGACTTTCTATGGGCACTGTATATTTATACGCTTGGAGAGTGGGGGTGGGTACAAATACCACAGACAGTCGGAAGAGGGCGTGGTCAAAAAGTTTGAGAACCACTTATGTGCTTGTGAAACACCAAAGAGGCTCAGCCAATTATGATTGTGTGTAACCCATGTGTATTTTCATTTTCATGTCAGTAAATCAAACATGAGTTAACAGCATATTTCAACTTGTTCTTCCCTCTGCTAAATCATTTTCTCGTAGGTATCCCACCTCCAGCAACTGAAGCAGAAGGACAAATCTGATGTATTAATGTTGAAGAGTCCATTTGAGAAGAATTCAACCACTCCTGATTTCCAACACCATATTACACCCAACTGCAGTTACATCAGCCCTGGAATGCTTTACGTCCCTGACAGGTCAGGCTTTAAAGTTTTTTTTTTTTTGTTAATCCTGGCAGTAAATAGATTCTGCAACACCCTTGTTAGTATATAAGCAAGCACACTTTCCCAGATACAACACAAAGCACTACAAGGTGTTGCTTGGCTGCTTATTTGAAGCAGGAATCTACCTTTTCACCTCTATTTTTCCTGGTAAACATTTACAGTCGTAGCCAAAACTATTGGCACCCTTGCAATTTTTTTCAACTAACTCACAATTTTCTCTCAAAATAAGTTTAAATTGACAAAAGTATTTGGTCTCCACAATTCTTTATTTCACTGTTAATATTACCAAACCTTTGTTTTTGATTCAGAACTTAATATATCCTTTTAAACCAGAAAATAAAAAGAAATGGCATTGACAAAATTATTGACACCTGAGACTTAATATTTGGTAGCAAGCGCACACAGCCTTTGGACAAAATAACTGTAGTCAAGCACTTCCTATAGCCATGAATGAGCTTCCTTCACCTCTCTACTGGCAGTTTGGCCCACTCTGCTTGTGTACACTGCTCCAGTTCTGCAAGATTTGAAGGGTGCCTTCTCCCAACTGCTGTTTTCAGATTTCCCCACAGGTGTTCAACGGGATTTAGATCTGGACTCATTGCTGGACACTTCAGAACAGTCCAGTGTTTTGTCTTGAACCATTCCTGGGTGATTTTTGAAGTGAGTTTGGGGTCATTGTCCTGCTGCAAGACCCATGACCTTTGACAAAGACCCATCTTTGTGACAATTGGTTGAACATGGCACTCCAAAATGCTTTGGTAACCTCCTGATTTCATGATGCCGTGCACACATTCAATGCACCCAGTGCCAGAAGCAGCACAGCCACCCCAAAACACCACTGAACCCCCTCAATGTTTGATTGTAGGGAAGGTGTTCTTTTCTTTGGAGGCTTTATTTTGTTTTCTGTAAACACAGACTTGATGTGCTTTTCCAAAAAGCTCGAATTTTGTCTCATCTGTCCACAGGACATTCTCCCAGAAGGATTTTACCTTGTTCAGGTGTGTTTTGGCAAACTCCAGTCAGGCTTTCTTATGTATCTCTCAGCAGTGGGGTCCTCCTGGGTCTCCTACTATAGAACCCCCTTTCATCGAGTTGGCAGCGGATGGTGCGAGTAGAAACTGTCATACCTTGTGTCTGAAGGTCAGGTTGAATCTCTTTGGTAGTTGATCAAGGTACTTTCTCCACCAATCGAACAATCTATTGCTGCAATCTTTGATCAAGTTTTCTCTTGCGGCCACGTCCAGGGAGGTTGGCCACAGTGCCATGGGCCTTGAATTTCCTGATAACATTGTGTATGGTGGACACAGCAACATCAAGGTCTCTAGATATAGACTTGTCGCCTTGAGATTGTTCATGCTTGGCTACAATCTTGTGTCTGACTTGCTCAAACAATTCTCTGGTTTTCATTCTTTTCTCCATGCTCATTGCAGTACACACAGTGACACAAAACAGCAGAATGACTCCTTTTCTCAATTCAAACTGGTTGAACGAGTGATTTTTTTTTCCTTTACGGGCACGTGCAACTCAACACAGGTGAGTTCAATTCCAAATTTAAGGAGAATCACTGACTTGAAATCCAATTATTTCTAACAATTTCGAAAAGGTGCCAATAATATTGTCCAGACCATTTTAGGATTTCTGTGTGGAATATGCTAAGATTCAGTCATTTTTTCACCTCTTTTTTTGTTTTGTTCCACTGCAAACCAAAGAAATACATTGTGGATACCAAAAGATGTTTTAATTTCAACAATTTTATGTAGTAAATGGTGCATTATTAACCTCCGCCATCGAAGATCGGAGGTTACTGTTTTCACCCCTGTCTGTTTGTTTGTTTGTGAACAGTATTACGGAAAAACTCCTGGACGGATTTTGACGAAACTTGGTGGGGGGATTAGATATGGTCCAAGGATGAATTTTGGACTTGGTCCAAAGTCCAATATGGCCGCTATGGCGGCCATTTTGAAAAAATATTTGAATTTTTGTTTTTGCATTTCTACATGTTTTAAGTGATTTCCAACCAAAAAAAAAATTGTTGGAGAAAAAAAAAAAAATTTGCAACTTTTTTTCCAAAAAATTTCGATTTTATTTGAAAAATATTTGAATTTTTTTTCATTTCTGCATGTTTTAAGTGATTTCCAACCCCCCAAAAACATTTGTTAGAGATAAAACCCCCAGAAATTTTGCACCTTTTTTTTTTCAAAAAAATGTCGATTTTTTTTTTTGGCATTTCTACATTCGTGTCGATCTAGTTTAGTTTATTAAATCGTGGTTCAGTAGAGTCTGATCCGTTTTGACCTACAATTCATAGGATATCAGGTTCACTTAAGTGACCCAGCAGTATTGGCGGCGGAGGTTTTGCACTCTACCGAGTGCTCCCCCTCTAGTTTGAAAAAGTGCAAGGGTGCCAATACTTTGGACCATGGCAGTAAATATTATTCGTTTGTATTTGAGCAACAACTGTCTTTTACTTTGCATTGCTATTTTTTTGTTTCTTTTCTCCCACTTTCATGCTCTGTTGGATGTAGTCATTGTATAGAATTGCTCTCTTCAATGGTAATTTTCTTCATGAATGTTATGTACTCATATTTACCCTCTTGAACCATTTCTGGGTGATTTTTATTGCATTTGAGGGTATTGCATTTGGGTCTGTTTGTTATTGTCTGTCTTTTTGTTTGTCCGCACACAACGTGAGTACGGTTTTTCTCTGCAATCACTTGGCGGATTGACAAGACATTTTTACCATCGGAGCAACGACTGATGTCATGATTATCATAAAAACATTCTATGTCATAAGTCATGTGTTGTGGCAGCCTTGTTGGAAAAAAGGAAAAACTTTGGAAATCTCTGAAACCGCTCAACGGAAAAAATAGAAACTTGGCACTTGGCAAATACACCACATGGTGAATAAGTATGATGTTTAGCTCACCTGGAATGTAGTTCCGGGGAGCTTATGGGATGGTGCAATGTCAGTGCGTCATCTGTCCATAAACACTTGCAACTTCTTTTCTGAAGCTACAAACATGATTTTGATGAAACTTGACCACAACCTTCATCAGCCGTTATGTACCAAAGTTTGTTCACAGTATTTATATTGGGCCCTAAGGGGGTCTAATATGGGGTTGCCTCAAAAACACCACACACATATTTGCTTTCTTCTCAGAAACTACACACACAATTCTGATGAAACTTGATTGGAACCTTCATCACCCATGATGTACCAAAGTTTGTTCACTATGTTAAAAAAAAAATCTGGGGCTACGAGGGTATACCGGGGGATTGCACCCCAAAATATGAATTTTATTTCTTCTCTGAAACTACACACACTATTCCGATGGAACTTGACCACAACCTTCATCACCCGTTATGTACCAACGTTTGTTCACGGCATAAAAAAAATCCATTGATATTTACTTTCTTCTCCTTTACACATATTTTGTGGATCATCCATGCGTACCCATGACTCCTTGGTTTTCTTATCCAGCTGCTACCAGGTGAATGCCCAGGGGTATTGCCTCCTGTTTTATCTTTAGCTTATCTGAAATTTAAATTCCAGATAAGGTATTGTCATCATGCTCTGTCCGTCTGTCCACCTCCTTTTTTGACTTCTCCGGCCAAACCGCTGGCCCAATTTGGCAGCAACGTTCCTCTCCTGATTGGTAACAGGAATTACAAAACTCGTTCCGGTCACATGACTTTAAGAAGGTCAAAATGGCCAACTCAGTAAATTTCTTCAAAAATCTTCTCCAGACCCACCAGTCAGGATGCTACCAAATTTGGGTTACAACATTAGGCCAGGGTAGGGGTGTTAAGTTGCAGAGGTCATGCTGATCACGTCACCAGAAGTGTCAAAATGGCTGACTTAGTCAATTTTTGTGAAAATCGCATAAATCCCTTGTTAAAGTCTCAAGGGTGTAAAAGTCTTCAAAAGTCTAAGAGATCTGAAAATGTTGATAGGAGTGTTGGGGAAATTATTACTCTCTAGACAAGAAACCTTTGCCTCAGTCTGAGTAGGTCAAAGTGTTTGTGTTTTTCCTCTACTGTTCTACTATTTAGTTGTTAAGGCCTACCACCTACTTATAATCTTGTCTTTCTTTGACACTTTGGACATTGCTTGGGTTTCTGAAAGTACAAGGTGACCGGGCTGATAAGCTGTGCATTCTGTTTTTGCGATCAAAGGCCTCTCTGCTTATAAAATGGAATGGATATATGGGGAGGGGGAGAATGATCAGGGAGAGAGCAAATAAATGGTACAGAAGAAAGAACTCCTTGTGGACATTGATTATTACTGGACTTCTGTGGTTTATTTATCCCGATACATGCAACACTGAGTCGGCTAGACGTTGAATCCTCGAGGAGGTCAAGATCCCTCAACAATCAAGAATCCTTTCGATCACGACGCGGTTCGAGGATAGAAATCCACGTCAGGAGTATAAAGTGTCAAAATGGATAGGTTAAAGGGTCAAAGGGTGTTAAGGTCGAAAGTGTCTACGAGGGTATAAAGGGTCTTAAATGGTCTAAAATGGGTCCAAATTGTCTTATGGGTATATTTGTCTCAAAGGTATGTTCCAAAGTCCGTAATTAATATACGTAGTCATGTTCCAATAATAGGTAATTAATGGACATACTCATGTCTAAATGGGTTGAAAGGGTCAAAAAAAGTAGGCTTTCTTACTGCCACTCGACCTGTCAAACCAGCAGCTCGAAGTCTTCTCTTCACAGTTGAAACTGAGACTTCCTTACTTCGACCAGTGTTAAGCTGTGCTTGAAGCTGCTGTCCTGTGAGCCGTCTATCACGCAAGCTGTTCACTCTCAGAAACTTGTCTTCTGATTGTGTTGTGGCTTTGGGTCTACCAGACCTCTTCCTGTCAGAGTTTCCTCCAGTTTCCAACTGTCTTTTTATGGTGTAAGGAAACTGTACTCACTGACACCTTGGCCTCCTTTGCAATTTCTGTAAGGACCTACACTTTTAAGGGTTATAATGGTCTTTGTCTTCCTTTGTTAATTGTCTTTTTCTCGCCATTATGATAGCAATATACTACTTCCTGCAGTGCAATATTGTCCAATTTTTGCTTCAGAGGGTGTAGCAACACAGTCTGTTCCAACACTGCTTTTATACAGACAGAGGGTTTGTAACTAATCAACAAAAGATGAGACCCCTGCAGGAATTGTTTGCATCAACTTTCAAGGCTTAATTTACTTCCATTGCTGCAGAACAGCTGCATTTGCTGACCCATTACTTGTTCTCTGAAAAGGGCCTTTTTTAACAACTCTGAAATTTACATTATTTTTCAGTTTTTGGTCACCTAAACTTTTTTTTTAACCTCTGGCAGTTTACTGCTTGGCTTTGTACCATTTCAGGTTATTCACTGGACTTGAACTGCTTAAATTTCAGTAAAAATGGGGGTGCTCTTAAACCTTTAAGCGGTCGTGTATATATACACATATAGCATGTTAACATTGAAATAAACATTTAAATACAATAAATACCATGTAAATTAAACAAAAACACATGACTTTTACCTTTTTATTTATTTCAACACAGTGAGGTGGATGATGGTAAACTTATTACGCACTCGCACTGTGCTCTGCATAAATAGAAAACACAAGATTTAGCTCAGGATGATGCTGTTAGAGGGGGGAGGGTGGAGTGAAGTGGGGAAGAGGTGAGTGGGGAAGGTGATTCAGTTAATAGAAAGGCAGCATTATCTTTACGACGAAGGTGCCCGCAGCATTGCTACAACCCGCAATTGAGAAGGGTAACACAATCCTTAAATCACCTTACCTTGAACTACGATCTTCCCTTCTTGGGGACCAAGGTAAAGGCCCTGTCACACCTTGACGTTTTATCCAGCATATGCCAACTTATGAAAAATTTGGCGAATACGCCGGCACACGTCGAATACGTTATGGGTAAGTTTTGTATACGTTAAGAGCCCGCTGAAGCACGCTGGCATACGTCATAGTACGTCGAGCTCGTCGACAAATTTTAAGCATGCTTAAAATTTTTCGACGTATGCCAGCGTATGACTTACACGTTCCGCATTCGCTGGCCATAAGTTGTAGGCACGTTATGCGATCATTGACACACGTCGACACACGTTACTTGTAAGTTACTCATTAGTCGAAACACGTCGATGTAATGTTTCGCGTACCCGAAACTTATTTCTAACCTATGAGTATCGTGCTTTGAACCTTGGTGTAACGTATCTCCAATGCATATTGACGTATGTAGACATATTTGTCGTCTTCCGGACAACCACAGAACTTACTGAACGTGTTTCTAACTTACAGCTACCATATAATGGCGTATTGGCAGCGTTTAGGGGAATTGGTATATAAAAATGGGCTTCACAGGAGGAACCCGTCAGTGTTCTGGACTCCATGGTTTTTATTTATTTATTTATTTTTTCTTCAGCATGACGGTGATGTTGACACTTAGATTTCTCGTGCGGTTATGATTTAAATCGTTGAGCGGCAGCCTATTAATAGGCAACGCCACGTGATCGTCGGCGATACGCTGCCGCGTGCTATGCATAAGTTAGACTATCATTGGGCATAGGTTGTGAACGCCGACAACACGCTAAGCATTTATTGGTATAAGTTATCTATAAGATATCGAAACGTTCTGTGTACGTTACTAATACGTTATGCATACGTCCAACTCGTTATGAATACGCCCAAAACTGAAAAAACATCAATAGTTCAGCGTACGCCAGCGTTTTACATACATTTTGATACGTTGCCATATGCTGGCTAAAACGTCAAGGTGTGACAGGGCCCTAAGAGATGTCATCGTCTTGCAGAATAATTCCATCTCATCAGTGTTAACTTGTTCCCTAATCAATCCCTTCACCTCCATTTCATACATGAGCTGCACATGAGAATGTGCTTGAGAACGGGGATTCAAATACAGGTGTCGTAAATTAAATGTTTTGGCAATAAAGTTTGAAAACGGAGTTGGAAAATGAACGTTTGGGAATTAGGTTTGAAGGATAATGAGGTTTGAAGGAAAATGAAGGTTTGAAGGAAAATGAATGAGGAAGAGTACAATGGGGAAGGTTCTACCTACAATCATTGTCTCTGTCATGGCGTACCGCACAGATGCTGCATTTTCTCCTTGAGCCAACCTATGTAACAACTTGATATTTTTGCCAATGGCATAACCTTTCTCTGTCTTGATACAACTAACTTTGTCCATCGCTTCACATTTGTGCTCATTAAAAACGGTGCGTGAGAAACCACACTCGACTCGTTATGTGAGATAAATAATCGTTCATGCACGGGATGCATACGATAACTCATCTCAGTTCAAAAACCACGATTGTTCGAAATGAAACCCTGCGATAGCGGAATCGGAACACAATCTGTTGATTTTGATTGGGAAAACACGTGATAGTAGAACCCGTGATATTGGAGAGTTTACTGTATTTTTAAATATACTGTAGTTGAAGTATATGTGATTACCTACCTTGTCTTGTCATAACAAAATCTCACCAGTGCAATTACTCTATTCCTCTGTGTTTAATTAATTCTTCTGTTCTTCTGGAAAATAATCTGGAAAAAATAGGAAAATAATTCTTCTGGATTGGGGTTGTGGGAGAGGAGAGTAGTTTAGCACATGAATATTATTTTCAAGCCTCTTTAATTCCCTGGACTGCTTGCCCAAGTGTTTTGGCCCAAACAAAAGTGTGTCCATCTGCTAATTTTATGGATTTTGCTTTATTATGGAGGTAAATTCTGAAAATGTACATGTGATCATCTCTGCTTCAAATGGGAAAACTCTTTAAATTGCACACATTTCTTCATTGTGGTTATTTTCCCCTATCAATGCTGTCTTCTATGAGTCGATGTACATGGTATTCTAGCCCATTAGGCTTCTGAACATGCTGTGTTATCTCTGTCCATGCTGTTACATGTGTAGCATAGTGCTGTGTGAGCAGAGGATGGATGACCAGTTTACAATTCATTCATTTTATTCCTCTCACATGGAAGGGGACAGGCATTTAATGCACAGGATCATATAAGTCCAGAACAAAGAGATTAAAATAGGCAAAGGAGTGGAGTGGAGTATAGAGTTCCTTCCTTCTTTCCTTGTTTTCGTTCTTTAATTTTCACTGTCCATAACACATCTGTAAATTGCATCTGGAAATATCAAATCACTCACCATCCTCTTGGTTTGTGTTTTCACATTTTTGTCAATCCTGACATTGCTGTTCTCCCCAATGCTAACCATCTATTAATTTCTCCTCCACATTCTCCACTCACTTCAATCTTAGATCCCAGGAAGGTGAAACTTTCCATTATTTCCATGTGATGGTCTCCTAATCTTAACACGTCAATCTTCTCAGTTGATAAGATTTTAATATTTTTTAGGTTTAAATATAGACCAGCTTTTTCACTTTTCCTCTGTCCCCTTCTTCAATCTATCGGCAGCAGTTTCATTAAGTCCTCTTTACTTTCTGCCAACAGAGTGGTATCATCAACATACATTAGATTGTTGATACATCTTCCTCCAATCCTGACTCCAGCCTCTATTTCATCCAAGTTTGATTTCCTCATGATGTACTCACTGTATTGATTGAACAAGTAAGGGGAGATAATGCATCCCTGTCTAACTCCTTTTTGAATTCCAAACCATTCTCTCTCTCTCCATACTCTCTTCTTGGTGTACCTTCTTGTTTTCTGTGCAGACCTCTTGTCACACATATCAGGTGTTCTGACATCTCCATTTCTCTTAGCATAATCCATATCAATTCTTGATCAACACAATCTAAAGCTTTGCTATAATCTATAAAACAGAGATACACATTGCTTTGATATCCCCTTACTTTTCCATGATCTACCTCAGATTTGCAATTTGATCTCTTCGTTCCTTTTCAGAAACCTACTTGCTCAACGGGCATTTCTCACTTAATGAATCCTTATATTCTGTGTTGCATGATCTTTAGTAATATCTTGCCAGCATGTGAAATCAAGGCAATGGTTCAGTTATTTGAACATTCTCTTGCATCCCCTTTCTTTGGCAATGGTATACAGACCCACTGCTTCCATCTTTTAGGCCATACAATCCTGCTTCATAAAAAATAACTAACATAAACAAAAATATCATGGTCTCTTGGCTATTAAAATGTGGTGGTTTGTTTGCGCTCATTTATCGATAGAAACTGACATACTACTGCACATTTTACTCTCTTGTTGGCATTTTATTCTGGAAAGAGAATGCATCTTTAAGAATATATGACAGAGGGGATTCACATGCTTTCATTGAGAAAATAACAAAAGTGGTATGTGTGAGTTATGGCTGATTGCATCCATTACATGTGAATCTTGCTAACCAGCTCTGTATGGAATGTTTATAAATGTGTGTGCATGTGCATGCATTTTATAATGAATAGGTCCAGTTTTGCAATCCAGAAATTACATTGAGTGGTGAACTATATGTTTCCATGGTTGTAAAGGTTGAATGGAAAAGGGGAAAATTGTTGAGAGCGACAGCAGGGAAGGGTAAATCGCTCAGCTTCTACCAAGTGATTAAATGCAGCCAAAGGTCCTTGGGAAATAACACCTGATATCTGAGCTTAATTGGACCTTGAGTTTTTTGTGACCCCCTAAAGTCTATGACAATATCACATTTTCTTCCTTTCATTCACTTCTACTTTTATATTGTGTTCCTTCAGGTTTATGTTGTCATATATCTCTAGGCACTCTTTTTTTTCTATCATTTAATTTATCTCCACACCTTCTACATTCTAACTCTACAAACAAAAATTAATTTATTACACTCTTGTTCTCTCCTTATATGATTTTATTTGTCATCTGTTCACATATAGGTTGATTAAAAAAAAAAAGTTATCGGTGTGTATGATCTGTTGTGATAGATTGAATGTCTAAAATAATTGATGTTTTGAATACAACAGAAGTTTGGCAGAATTTTCCAGGTCTTTTGGTATGTAGTGCTATCGACATTTGAGAGAATCACCAGATTGTGAGAAAAAGAGAGGGATTTGTTGTAATAAAACAAGTGATATAAAAGTTGTATGATACAATTTTAAAGTGACATAAAAGTGATAACTTGAATGTACGTCATGTAAGTCATCCTTTAATTTTTTCGCTCTGAGAACTGCCTCCTGGTTGTACAGTTGAGAGGCTTCTGAGCAGTCAAAATGGCAGGCCTTGGAACTGTTCTAAACTGGCAAATAATATACTTTTTAATATATTTTTAATTTGGTCATATTCACACAATTAAATCCATCCATCCACCATAGTACCTTATTTTTCAGCGTACAAGTCGATACTTCTTTCCTGGAAGTCTGGGCCTCGTCTTATACTCCAAATCAACTTATCTATGAATGAAGGAAAGAACTAGAATGGCGCTCGGTAGAGCGCATACCTCCGCCAGGCTGAACAGTTTCCATTTTGTATCCCACTGTTGGACCGGATTTCCATCTGGACTTTAACCAAAATCAAATTAGCTTGTTCTTGTCACCTACCCAACTCATTCACCGAGTTTTGTCATAATCCGTCCACAACTTTTTGAAATATCATGCTCTCAATGGTGAAGAATCGCTTCAAAAATAAAACAATTTAAACATTCTGAAACTATCAAAACAAAACAAAACATTAAATCGAATCGATTCGTCCTTGTCACACACCCAACCTCTCCGCAAAGTTTAGTCCAAATCCGGCAATAACTTTTTGAGATAACGTGCTGTGTATCATTTTTGACCCAAATCTCACAATGGTGAAGAATCACTTGAAAAATTCTTGGATCCGGATCTGGATTCGGATCTTCATCAAAATCCAATCAGCTCTTCCTTGTCACACACCCAACGTGTCCACCAAATTTCTTCCGCATCCGTAATTTTGTGAGATATCCTGCTCAAAGACACACAGACAGACACACAGACAGGAGTGAAAAAACATAACCTCTATCCACCATCAGTGGTGGAGGTAAAATTGGGGAGATTAGCCAATTCGACTTATACTCCCACATCCACTTATATGCCAAAAAATGCGGTATATCCATAAATATCTCAACGGTTTTAAGAATATATTTTAGACGTGACCGATTTGTTGTGGAGTGCATTTCAACGTCGTTTTAACGAATCATTCCAGATATGTAAAATCTATCATCCAATTTATTTGCTGTGAAGCACCAGTTTGCTTAAATATTTCTCACAATTGAAGCAACTGCTTCAGATTGTGTTGTTTTTCTTGTTTTTCTTTAGTATGCTACTTGACAATTTTGATAGCATTTGAAGCTTAATGTATAAAATGCATGCAGTTTTGGGATTAAAGATCTTCTGTGTGCACAGGAAGGTGACTGACCATTATGTGTATCGCCTTGAGAATCGCAAAGCTCGTTCCCAATGGTGTAACATCAATTCAAAGCTGGTGAGCCTCAAGGTTTTCCCATCCTCCTTTTTTCTTATCTAACACTTTATTTCCCTATTTTGCTCGTTTATTACGGTACCGAAGGTTACTCTTATTCTAGTATAGCTTCCACTCCCCCTCCCCACCTCACCTTTTCACCTTTATTTGCTTTTAAATTTGTATTCTCCACAACCACTTGAGCATTTGACACAAAACTCTTATCAAAGGAGCTCCTACCCATGGAGAATTATTTAATGGTAACTGGCATCAAAGGTGATGTGGTATGGCAGCTATGTTGGAAAAAAGAAAAAACTTTGGACATCTCTGAAACTGCTCAACAGAAAAAAATTGAAACTTGGCATAGGTGAGGAATTCCTCATGGGGTACATTTGATAACGATGACGTCAGTGGTGCCTTAATTATGATGTCATAATTGGATTGGTCGAATCACTTATATCATCAATACAAAAATTTTTGAAGGTGATCTACCAAAAAATTTGTCGAGAGAATTAAATTGATGTCATCGGTGATGTGGTATGGCAGCTATATTTTTTTGAAGAAAAAAGAAACCTTTTAAAAATATATTGTCCAAAATCACTGAACAAATCGATATCTTATATCATATAGAAGATTTTCCAACATGGCTGTTGATATCAGCTGTTGAAATTGATATAATATTATAATGTATCAAGAAGATTTTCAAACTCTTCTTCAAAAGAAGAAGATTTTTAAAGGTTTTATCTTCAATCAAGCATGGCTGCCAGACCACCTACCTGACTGATGATGTTTAATGTTTTAACCTATGTTACCGATGGCTTGTCAATCATATATGCGAAGTTTTGCATTAATGGATTAAATGGTTCAGGAGAAAGAATTGTTTTAATCTTTTTGTTCAATCCAATATGGCTGCCAAACCACTTAACTGATGACGTTCTAGTTATCAAACTTTTATCACCATGTTTAGTACAAAACATGAATAAAGTTTTGCATCCATTAGTTCAGTAGTTTGAGAGATGATTTTTGTAGGTTTTACCTTTAATTCAAATTGGCTGCCACACCACGTGGCCAATGATGTTTACATTTTCAGACTATATTCCTCATGGTTAGTCACTCATATCTATGAAGTTTTGCATCGATCGATTAAGCAGTTCAAGAGAAGGATTTTTTAGAAATGTTTTCCTTTGATCAAATATGGCTGTCATACTATGTGTATTATGATGTCATACTTATCAAACTAAGACAGACAAACAAAAAAAATACATGGACCCAAATGCAAAATAGTAGGGCAGCTAAATAGACCCCACATACACCCCCCTGAGTACTTATGCAAACATACTTTTTTACAATCCTTAAGGTGTCCATTTAACATTTTTAGATGTTACCATGAAAATTAGGTTGGTCTTGGGGTCTATTTGGCTGCCATCTTGGATTTTGACATGCCCAATTATGGAAAAACAGAAATTTTCATAACTTTTGAACCTGCTCAGTGTCATCACGTTTTGCATTCTCTGCAGCACGGAGATTATTGTGGTATGCCTTCGTAAAATCTCGTCGGCAACTTGGGTGAAATTTAGTTTCTTTTGCAAAAAGGTCAACATCCTTCACCTTGCAGTATAAACTGCTGTTCCCCCAATTGCTGGCACAGTTATCAGATGCCAGTAAGCAAGGCCTATACAATATGAAATAACAGTTACAATGTTATTGGTCAGTTTATACGTGGCAATTAACCACCATGGACCCAACATAAGGCATATATATATATATATATATATATATATATATATATATATATATATATATATATGTATATATATGTATATATGTATATATATATATATGTATATATATATGTATATATATATATATATATGTATATATATATATGTATATATATATATATATATATATATGTATATATATATATATATATATATATATATATATATATATATATATATATATATATATATATATATATATATGCATATATGATTCCTTAGGCATGTTTTTTTTCATGTTTTATCACCATTTTGAGAAGTATGACCCATAAAGCATTATCAAATATTAAAAATGATATAAATAAATTTGTCATGTCAAAATTGTATGGAATCGATGTTTAAATTGTATTTCTGGCATGTTTGGTTCAAAAGTTATGAAAATTTGTTTTTCAATACTAATTGGGCATGTCAAAATCCAAGATGGCAGCCAAATGTACCCCAAGACCAACCTAATTTTCTTGGTAACATCTAAAAATGTTCACAAGACACCTTAAGGATTCTAAAAAAGTATGTTTGCATAAGTACTCAGGGGTGTGTGCGTGGGGTCAATTTAGCTGCCCTCTTATATTGCATTTGGGTCCATATGTTTTATTTTTGTTTGTCTATCTGTGTTTGTTTGTCTTCACAGAACTTTCGTGTTTTTCTCTGCAACCGCTAGTCAGAATGAGACGAAATTTTCACCATCGGTGTGACTACTCATGTAGAATGTTTTAATGATGATTATGACATCATCGATCATGTGGTGTAGCAGCCATGTTGGAAAAACGGAACAACTTTGGGCCTCTGTATCTCTAAAAACGGAAGAAAGGAAAAAATTGAAACTTGTCACAAGGCAAGTACTCCTCATGAGGAATAAGTCATTTCTTAAATGACGTCATCGGTGCCTTCGTTATGACGACATGATTGCACATGTAGAACGCTACATCTGATCAGTATGAAAATTTTTGAGGGTCATCTAGGGGTAAAATGGGCACAGAAAAAATTAATGATGATGTCATCGGTCACGTGATTCGGCAGCCATATTGTTTTTTGTTTTTTTTACTTCAAAAATCTCTGAAGTGGTGAAACAGATTGAGGTGAAACTTTACACAAATGACTGCTTATCCATGAGGAACAAAAGGTTCACACATATGATATCATTGGTCACATGATTTGGCGGCCATATTGGATTTACCCGAAAACCTATAAAAAAAAATCTTCTGCAGAACAGCTGGACAGATTGAGGGGAAACTTCACACAAAATGTTCTCCAAACCTTGAGTGTCCAATTTTGTTGAGGAATAATTGATAGGTCACATGGTTTGGCAGAATTAGATTGAAGAAAAATATCAAATAATTGTATGGAACCGCTTAATCAATCGACGTGAAACTTCACAAGTATGATCAAGTAGTGATGGGGAATACATGTTTTAAATTTAAATTTGATCAGGCACATGGTCTCGCAGCAAGAATTATTAAATTTTTTGATCTGGGTTCTTTTTTTTTTTTTTTCTTCTTTTTTTATAACGCTCACTTGGCTGTCCCTGGATGGGTTTGAGGGTAGAGGAGTATCAACTGAAATGCAAATCCTATCCAGGTTCCTACTGATGGCTTCATCTTTGCTTTTTGCTTGTTCGGGTTTCTTCTGATTATTCCAATGCAGGACTGACTGTACCTATTTGGTCTTCCATTTGATTTGAATTTCATTTATTTTCATCCCATTCTATATTCAGTTGAATAATAATTTAAAAAAACGTCATGGGTCAGGGTTAGATGTCCAATCAAACGAGGGTTTCATCAAAACAGGGCGTCTTGGTATCCGGTCATCACTGCCAGCAGTTACAAAGTGGCAGTTCTAATTATGACATTAATTACGTAACACACCAGTACACAAACACCACCCAAAACATGTTCTGGCGAAGGTCTGCAATCTCTGATTGCTCTTTTTTTGTTATTAATTATTTTTCCGCATGGTTTTCATGGGTTTATTTGCTTTTAAATTCATTTTCTCAGCAGCCGTTGGTCTGTTTGACACAATCTTCACCATGGTATGCATCTACTCATGTAAAAATTTTTAGTGATAATTATGTTGTCATAGGTCACATGATGCGGGCGCCATATTGGAAAAAAGGAAAAAATATTGACCTCTAAATCTCCAAAACCACTCGATTGAAAAAAGTGAAACGCAGCTCATTGTCAAGTACTCACCATTGGGAATAAGTGTTGTTAACCATGACATCATCATCAGTGCTTTTATTTTGACGTCGTAATTCGACAAGTACAACATTTTATCTGATGGGTATGAAAATTCTTGAGTCATCTACACAAAAATATTAGTGGTGAATGTAAATTTATTACATCATAGGCCATGTGGTTCGGCAGCCATTTTTTTTTCCATAAAAAAAACCTTCAAAAATCATCTTCTCTGAAACGGCTGAACCAAGCGAGGCGAAACTTTACAGTTATGACCGTCTCTCCATGAGGAACAGAAAGTTCCCTCAGTATGACAGCATAGGTCCCATGGTTTGGCAGCTATTTTGGTTCACCCTAAAACCTTTTAAAATCATATTTTTCATAACAGCTTGACAGATCGAGGGTAAGCTTCACACACATCCTCCCCAAGTCTTAGGAATACCAGGGTGTTCACAAATAAATGATAGGTCACATGGTTTGGGAGCCATTTTGGATTGAAGGAAAATATTAAAGAATTTATTTTTCTTAAATTGCTAAAGCTATCGTTGCAAAACTTCACAAATCTCATCTCAAACCATTGCTGCATATAATGTGAAAATGATTGACTTCATAAGTCATGTGGTTTGGCAGAAATCTTGGATAGAAAAACGTACCTTATCCGATTAACACGAAACTACGCAAACGTGATCCCAACTCAATTAGAGGCAAAGTTTAAAGTTATGATGTCATTTGTTAAGGGGCTGTCACACCTTGACGTTTTAGCCAGCGTATGCCGACATATGAAAAATTTGGCGAATACGCTAGCACACGTCGAATACGTTATGGGTAAGTTTTATATACGTTAAGAGCACGCTGAAGCACGCTGGCATACGTCGTAGTACGCTGAGCTCGTCGACAAATTTTGAGCATGCTCAAAATTTGTCGACATATGCCAGCACATGACTCACACGTTCCGCATACACTGGCCATAAGTTGTAGGCACGTTATGCGATCGTTGACACACGTCGACACACGTTACTTGTAAGTTACTCATTAGTCGAAATACGTCGAGGTAATGTCTAGCGTACCCGAAACTTATTTCTAACCTATGAGTAATGTGCTTTGAACCTATGTGTAACGTATCTCCAACGCATATTGACGTATGTAGACGTATTTGACGTCTTCCGGACGACCACAGAACTTACTGAACGTGTTTCTAACTTACAGCTACCGTATAATGGCGTATTGGCAGCGTTTAGGGGAATTGGTATATAAAAATGGGGTTCACAGGAGGAACCCGTCAGTGTTCCAGACTCCATGTTGAGTTGATGTCCATGTCAGTAGTATCAGTAGTAGTAGTAGGTGAGCATGTAAGTAGTAGTAGTAGTAGTTGGTCCATGTCAGTAGTAGTAGGTGAGCGTGATGGGGAGGGTGTGGGTGATGATGGATCCTCCTTGCGTCCGCATCCACAGCCACGGCCAGGAGACTTCTTTGCAGCATTCTTCGAAGTTTTCTTCGGCATGATGGTGATGTTATGCGGTTATGATTTGAATCGTCAAGCGGCAGCCTTTTAATAGGCTACGCCACGTGATCGTCGGCGATACGCTGCCGTGCTATGCATAAGTTAGACTATTGTTGGGCATAAGTTGTGAACGCCGACAACACGCTAAGCATTCGTTGGTATAAGTTATCTATACGTTATCGAAACGTTTTGTGTACGTTACTAATACGTTATGCATACATCCAACTCGTTAATATACGCCCAAAACTGAAGAAAAAATCAATAGTTCAGCGTACGCCAGCGTTTTAGATCAATTTTGATACGTTGCCTTACGCTGGCTAAATCGTCAAGGTATGACAGGGGCTTTACGTAGGTCGGCAGCCATATTAAATTGAAAATAAAAACCTTCAAAAATCTTCTCCAGAACGACTTACGACATCGATCCGAAACTTCATGCACATGATCTACGAGCCTTGGGGAATATAGGGTGTAAACTTTAACCTCATAGGTCACATGGTCTGGCAGCTATTTTTACTTATGAAATCTTTAGATTTCGTAAGTATATTGATGACTTCCATCCTCTGTTTGTGTGTTTGTTTGTTTGTTTGTGTGTGTTTGTGTCTTTGTGTGTTTGTTTGTAGGCACGATAACTCGAGAATGGAAGAAGCTACCAATGTCAAATTACACCAAGTGATTCAGGAGGGTGATGGCTAGCACTGATTAGATTTTGGTCAAAATCGGTCAAAGGTCAAGGTCACAGTGAGGTCAAACATTCGATTTTTGATGGTTTTGTACAGAATCATCGTAGAAACTTCTGGTTTGCGTCGCTACCTTCTCCAGAGACAGCTTTTGTTAGACAAGGTCAGAGGTCAAGTTGATGATTTCGTAAGTACCAGTCTATGACTGCTTGTTTTTTGTTGTTAAGAATAAACCTTTAAAAACCTTCTTCTCTAGAACGGCTGGAAAGATCGAGGGAAACTTTGCACACATCCTCCCCAAGCCTTGGAAATACCAAGTTGTTCTCTAATTATAATTGATAGGACACATGGTTTGGCAGCCATTTTGGAATGAAGTAATGTATTAAAAATATTATTTCTCTGAAACCGTGTAAGCTATTTAAGTCAAACTTTACAAGTATTTCAACGTCATCGTTCACACGGAATGGCAGGCATGTTCTAATTATTAGAAGAAGAAGAAGAAGAAGAAGAAGAAGAAGAAGAAGAAGAAGAAGAAGAAGAAGAAGAAGAAGAAGAAGAAGAAGAAGGAGAAGAAGAAGAAGAAGAGAAGAAGAAGAAGAAACCTCAATTTTATCTTCTCTAGCCGTGTGACAATATGTCTATTACATACTGTTTGAACTTGGTGGTATCCTGTCTATTAATTGTGTACTATTTGAATGTACCTTTCAGCCCTTTTGACTGCTGTGACCCCTTAGACCTTCAAAAACCCTTTAAGACAACCAACACCCCTCACGACCTCTAAGACCCAAAATATCCCAAAGATAAAGTGGGTTGTATCAAAGCGGGGCAGCTTGGAACCCAGTCATAACTGCCTGCAGTTATAGAGTGCCCCGTCGAGTTGTCAATTGTTTTTCTTTGTTTGGTTGTTGTGTTTTCGACAGGTGCGCAAAAAACAGCCAACGATTAAGAGAGGCAAGACTGACTCTAATTTTTTCCAGCCAAAAGGTAAGTGTATGTTTGTACGAGGCTCCATCGTGACAAGCATGGGATTTCCATGCATTTGCTGTGCTCTTTGTGCATTTTAATCAGGATCACAATAAATGGTGTGACTACTCAAATTAAGATGAATAGGTAATAAGATGAATCCTGATGAGGTAAATATCACTTTTACTTTCCAGTCCCATAAAGTCTAATACAATAATACGAATAACATTTGGTTGAAGCACATTGACACAATTGATTTGATGCTATTGTGGTGGAAAATAACTCAATTTCCACAAGTTGGATCAGCATACCAAAGGAGAATCTTTAATTTCGTATATACGGAGGAAAAACATGAAAGCACCAAATGGTCTGAGGTGATCGGGCTTCGGAACAGTCCGAGCATCGCTGAGGGACGGACGGGTTCTTAAAGAGAGCATCAACTCAGAAAGAGCAAAGACCCGTTCGTTCCTCTCAGGCGTTGCCGGCTGGGGCCCGAATCACCAGGCCGCGGCAGAGCCGCGGTTACGCTAGCTGCCGTGGGGATGGAACGTCGCGGGTCGCCCCAGCGAGGTGAAGGTAACCTGGGCAGCCTCTTGGAGCTCCTTCGGTCCTCAAAGCTCCATGTCTTTAAGACCCCGAGAGGTCCAGTCTACCCCCTTGTCTTTAAGGGCGTTTTTCCTTGCTTTTCTTTGTATGAAAGTTGTGGCGCCAAGTCCGATAAGTAGAACTGATAAGTGACTGTACATAATAAATAGACGGTCGTAGCGCATGTATACGTGCATGGTTGTGTACAAATAAATGTTTCATGTTTAAATGTCACCTTGTTTTTTTAAAGCTTGTTTAAATGTCACCCGTTCGTTGTGTCCTCTTTCCCCAGTTGAACTGCCATCTTGCCCTCGGAATATAGTTGGTTTTTAAATAGCCGGTAAAGCGATCGGGTCCAACGGAACTGCGCGATAATACACCGCTCGGTTATCCCAAAAGGAAGCGAGCTGCTAAAGCGGCTCGTTTCCAAGCGGTCCCATTGAGGTACAATCTCTCGGTAATCTACCCGTGCAATTAATTAGGTATATCGTCAGTTCGGCGATTGACCCTGTAGCACGGGTAGAGTGCGGACAAGGTTGTGGTGTGGTTAAGAACACACCCGTGGCTGGTTTTCGGCGTTGATCCGGAAAGCCGCGACTGAATTGTTCTTCCGGTGGGCGTACGGCCGCTATTCGTAAAACGCGGTCGTTCGCACGCCGGTGGGCGAGAATTCGTTCAATATATATATATATATATATATATATATATATATATATATATATATATATATATATATATATATATATATATATTGTTGTGGTTGACGAAATTCACAAACCACCATTCAGGTCCCTTAGGTGAGATATCTCTGTAAGTATATGTGTAGTTAGGCCCAAACCCGTTGTTTAGAGGGAATAAATGTCATTTATGCGGGTTGCGACCCTTTTAGATAGCCGTTTTTCTTTTACTATCTTTATTTTGGACCAGCCGCCATTACTACCACCACCAACCACGTCTCAACAGCCATCACACAACAACCACCAACCACAACGCCGCTTCACAACAACAGCCACGACCTTTACCGTCACAACTCGCCACCATCGCATCACCACCATTCTTGCGCCACTTGTGGGCACCGATACTGGACTCGTGCAGGGCGCGCACCGAGCAGCATGTTCAGAAACATCACAGACTTTCCGAAGAAAACGGATCAAAAACGACTCACGCCCACTTCTGTTCCGTCCTATCGGTGAGCGTGGGGCGATTTGGCCCCGCCTCCAGGGCGTTGGAGTGTGGTCGCTATATGCAAATTCATGGATCAAAAAGCATTCACTCCCACTTTTCCTCGGTCCAATGGGAAGCCAGTTAGAGGTGAAGGGTCGGAGGTAAAGGGTCGAAGGTGAAGGAGCGAAGCCACGGGGCATATAAACGGCTGCGTTCGTCAGTCAAAGCAGTTCGCAGTTGGGAGTTCGCGGAGCCAGTGAAGAGTTGGGACGAGTCAAGAGAGGAGACGGAGAGGGCGATTGGACGGAGCTGTGGAGAGGTGGTGGCGGCGAAGGCGGTTGAGGGGGGTGCTCGCGTCGGAGTCGGGGAGCTGCGGAGGGAGAGGCCGGCGGCACGACCGAGGTCGTGGTGGAGACGCTCGTCGCGGGACCCGAGACAGGGAGATATCCTCCATCCCCCGAGCATCAACAACCCCCTCCTGTTTCCCCCCGCGCTGAGATAGTGCGAGAAGGGGGCCCCGTCCCCACCCCATACCAGGCAGTCCCAGCGAGGCCCGCGGAGTCGGGGCGCCAGCGCCATTTCGCGGCTCATCGCCAGACGGGTAGGCCCGACGCGGTCTCGGCCCCAGGCCCGCCTCATCCTTGAGGGTGGTCCTTTTCTTTTGCTTTGGGTATATGTGTTGTCGGCGCCGTCTGTGAAGTAAAATTGTATAAGTGTTGCCGTGTGCTCGGTAGTCGGATAGCTCTGCATTGTCTTCTTCTTTTATATTTGCTTTTTGTGTAATATTGTGTTTCTTCTCCTTTTACATTTGCTTTTGGTGTAATTGTATATGTGTGCTTTCCGTTCATCGCGAAATAAATGTGCTTCATGTTGAACTGTTTTCCCGTTTCGCTTCGTCTTTTCCTCTATTGAATCTCCATCTTACTTCACGTAAAGGGTTGGTCGTGGGCTGAATACGCCCGATAATTAATCGAACCGTCGAGGCCGACGATAACACCGCTCGGTTATCCCGATAGTACGGAACGGGTCGCTTAAAGCGGCCCGTGTCCGAAGTCGACCTGCGGCGAGGTGCGATCGCCCGGTCTACCCTCCGTGTGGGTACTTAGGTAGGTCGAATTTGGCGAGCAACCCTATCCCACGCGGGGGGGCCGGTTGGCACGATCGTGGTGAGGCCGAAAGGTCCACCCGTGACTGGTTCCCGGCGTTAGTCCGAGAGGGTCACGACTGGATTGTCCGTCCGGTGGGCGACGTGCCGCGATTCGAGTTACGTGGCCGTTCGCACGCCGGCGGGCGCGAATCCGCAACAATATATATATATATATATATATATATATATATATATATATATATATATATATATATATATATATATATATATATATATATATATATATATATATATATATATATATACATATATATATATATATATATATATATATATATATATACATATACATATATATGTATATATATATATACATATATATATATATAATTTTAAAGCTACTTAAGGTATTGGGAAGTCGTCTTCCATAAAGCCCACAAAGTTCTCGTCCTCTGTTTCGCTGTGAAACAGCTGAAGCAGCTCAGTCAAGTCCCCACCACATTTCCGCAGGGCACTCAAGGTCTGCCAAAAACCCCCTTCTGGTAAAACTCCCAAAATCACGAATCACTGCTCACCTTCACTCTTTCATTCCTCTTTTTTCCCGCCTTTGGAATAAACTCCCTCTCTCTATTCAATCCCATTCTTCCCTCCAGGCCTTCAAAACAGCTGTTCACCACCACCTCTGATCATCCCCCATCCAAATCATCGATCTTTTCTACCCTCGATAATCCACCCAAGCCCACCTCCTTCAATTCCCTGCTTTCCTTCCTGAAAGTCGCTGTAATGTCCATCTTGTAATGTCCCCATGTTCCCCACCCCATCCCTCTCCTTTCCACAGAACTCCTAATGTCTCTGTTCCCCACTGTTTTGTCCTTCCCACTCCCGCCCCTCTTGTCGCATGCCCCCCTTGCTGTGCGTTGTGTGTTCGTTCTCATACGAGCCTCGACAAGGTATACAAAAAAAAAGTGTGGGTGTTTGTTCAGTTGCCGAGTTTCTTGTAGAGTGCTCACCAAGTGGCTTAAGCACTCAAGCAAGCATTCCATTTGAGGCTGTTAATAAGGAGTGGCTGGCATGGCAAGCACTACCTAGCTGCTTGGTATTTCACTGTATTTCAGGAAGGACAAAGAAGACTAAACAAACAAAAAAAGCATCTAACTTTTAGACGCAGTCGAGGCTCGTACAAGAGCTAATACACTGAACAGATCAGGATGTAACAGGACAAAAGGAGCAGTAGAGAGAAGGGGTAACACCAACAGCAGAGTTGAAGGACAAGATTGCGGGAGACTTGGACAAACATTGGGCATGGGGAAGAATTGGGGCAGGAAAGAACGCATGGGGTGGACAAGATTGATACAGAAGGAAACTCTCAGGAGGGAAAAACTGGAAATATGGAAGGAGGATGGATTGAGGTGCATGGGAGAGGGTTAATGAGGGTAGAAAAGATCATGGTTTTGGATGGGAGAAGATTTGAGATGGTGGTGACCCAGGCAAAAAGTGGCAGTTTCATTCTTCCTGGAGTAATTCTCTGCAGATGACTGTAGTAGGACCTGTTGTGAACTATAGTATCTGAGAGTACTACTCTCCTATATTATAGTTCTAACCATAGCATTTTTGCCTGGGGAGCAGCTGTCTTGAAGACTTGGTTGGAAGAATGAGATTCAAGAAGATGTGAAAGTTGTTCCATAGGTGGGAAAAACGAGGTACAATTGAGTGGAGGTGAGCAGTGATCCTGGATTTAGGTAGTTTCACCTGAAAGGGGTTGATTGTGGAGCGTGTGTGCCCTGCAGAAACCTAAGGGGACAAAGCACTGAAAGAGCAGAGGGTGCAAGACCATAAAGGAGGCGGTAGAAGATGGAGAGACTACCGACGTGTCTGCGATGGCGAAGTGATCGGCCCATAGACTCAGCTTCATCGCAGGAGATTACAATAATCTTGAAGCCTTGGTTTGCACTGCGTCAAGCTGAGTAAGATGTCAGACAGGGGAGCCAGCCTAGAAGGTAGAGCAGTACTCCCTCAAGCTGTGGATGAAGGCCTTGTAGGTGGATAGAAGTTCAGGTGCGCCAAAGAAGGACTTTGTACGACGGAGAATGCCCAGTGGGCAGCTGGCTTTGGAGACCAATTTTGAAATGTGGTTTACCCAAGAAAGATCATGGCTGATAGTGAGACCCAATAGTTTAAATGACTGCTCAAGAGAATTGTTAAAAAAAAATAGATAGAAGGGTTTGCGAGACGGTTCTTTTGGAGAGATAAAAATACCTTACCACTACACCCAGCACAGAAGGAAGGAAGGAAGGAGAGCTTCAACAGGAATTATTTCCATGATGTGCATAAAGGGGAAGCTGAATATTTGCCTGTTTTATTGCACATACTGAGTACAATTCCGATAGCAACCAGTCCAGGATTGTAACCCAAGCAATAGAAACTCCTTCAGCAGTGCCGACGCTCTGGATAAGCTGTATAATCAGTACATGATTTGATTACTTTTGCTTGGCAAACCGATGTGTGATCCATTTATGAATTGTACGTTATTCTGCAGATAATCTGGAATTTGCTGAAGGTGTGGAGTTTGATGCGGGAAGGAAAATGGACAGCGAAGACGACGAGGAAGAGAAAGATGACTACTTCACAGAGTGATGCGATACCAAGGTTTTACGGGAACTGGTGTTTTGATTATCGCGTTTTATGATCACCATTATCTTAAAATATGGAGATGCATCTTACATTTTATCACAAGCCAAGCAAATTGTTTTTAACGTTAGTTGAATCGATTTTATTCCGAAATAAACAAATATATTGATGCCTTCAGTACGTTACAACTGATCTACTAATATTTTATGAGAGCTGTTGAGTAACAAGGAAACAAAAACTGAGCGTGTGAGTTTTCCTGTACTCCATTCGCTTGACACACAATCCACCACCGGACAAACTGTGGTGGGGTAAAACAACTGTAAATGTTTTTGTAATTAAAATTGTACTTTGCATGATTGCTCTCATTTGCCAGTTTTTGGTTTTATGAGAGAAAAATTAAATCCCTGTTACAAGATTGCTTCTTAATGCTTTTTAAGCAGTTTAGCCGCTTCAACGTTTGGTCTGTCCATCCGTCATTAATGAAGAAGGAGAACCTTTCTAACCCACCGTGTTTTGTTCGTTTCCAGACTTTGCCTATTTCATATTAAAAATGCCAAACTGCACTGCTTCCTTTGGACACGGGTGTGATTTTTTTTTCTTCTTGTATACAAAGTCAAGGCTTGTGGAAGTCGAGAGCATTCATGGTGGAAGTTGTACACAAAGCCGAGAACATCGAACGGACCAGGATGTAACAGAACAGAACCTTCTTCTTTTGTATGATCTTGTAGACAATTATAATTACATACTGTATCTAGTCATGAGAGCCATTTCATTGCAGCATCTGGCCCTGTGTAGTTCTGCAAAGGACACACTGAATCTCCTCTGCACACAGTCCTGTACTACGTGTAGGACTGTCTGATCTTGAGAGACACAGGTACACACTGGGCTCTCAGGTTGCTTCCACTTCTACATATGATGGACGGTCTTTGCATGGAGAGTTCACATTCGGTTAAGACCACTCCATTGGTGTCTCTGTAGGTCAAAGACTGGGAGCTCCTTTGTGGGATCTTGAATTAGCTGGCCTTTCGAACTGATGCCTTTCCCATTGCTGTTGCCACAACCCTTTATCATTGGTATTGGCCACTGCAGGTTCCCTAATCCAGAACGACTTCCGTGACTTCAATCCAAATCTTGGAGGATTCAGTAGCTCTTCGTGGATTGGCAGCTCAGCATTGGATTGTATCTGAAGGTACACTTGGGACATTAATGCTTGCCTGCGAATGTCCTGTGATGTTATTCAGCACAGGGAGCCGCGGTAGAGGGGTTGACTTCAGTGTGCCAGATATTCTCATTGCAGAGTTCAGGATAGTATCAAGGTGCTTAGTGTGACTGCTTGCAGCACAGACAGGTGCACAGTACTCTGCAGTGGGATACATTAGATCGAGGGTAGAAGTGAAAAGGCTGCAGGTGCCAGCTCCCCAGTTAGTGCCAGCAAGCTTACGGATGAGGTTCACTCTTGTCTTCGTTTTCTCACAAACCCTTTTTAGATGTTATCTGTATGTCAGGCTCGGTTCCAGGGTGATTCCAAGATGTTTGGGGTGTGATTCATTCTTGACTGACTTACCACAGAAGGAAACATCTAATTTGACATGAGCCAGGTGATTGCTCAGATGGAAGTCAGTGACAGTAGTTTTTGATGGATTGGGGCAGAGTCTCTGTTTGGTGAAATACTCCTCCAAAACCTTGAGGTTGTTCATAAGAACTCCACTCACATCATCAAGATTGCACGATTGGTAGGCAAGAGCGAGATCATCAGCAAAAGCAAACTTCCGTGACATAGTCACAGGGAGGTAAGTCACTTGGAAATACAGTTGCTTGTAAAAGTATTCACCCCCCCCCCTCCCCCCCTCCAAAGATTTTACATTCAAATCAAACTTAATATATGGAGTCTTCACAAACGACTCCAAGGTGATAAAGCTAAAAAAAAAATGCAGATAAAATGTGAATAAGTTAGATTAACAGAGAAAATCAGATGATTTTCAGTTACAGAAGTATTCAAACCCTTTGCCAAGTTTACCCAAAATCACTTCAGGAGCAAATTATTTGTTTGAAAGATTACGAAATAAGTGTAATAGGTTTCACCTGTATGTAAAGCCGCTGTCACACCTTGACGATTTAGCCAGCGTATGCCGATTTATGAAAAATTTGTCTAAAACGCTGGCACACGTCGAATACGTTATGGGTACGTTTTGTATACGTTAAGAGCACGCTGAAAAACACTGCCATACGTCGTAGTACGCTGGCTTTAAACGTACTTTTGGGTTATCCTCAAATTTTTGCATGCTTGAAATTTTACGACGTATGCCAGGGTATGACTCACACGTTCCGCTACGCTGGCCATAAGTTGTAGGCACGTTATGCGATCGTTGACACACGTTACTTGTAAGTTACTCATAAGTCGAAACACATATAGGTAATGTTTAGCGTATCCAAAACTTATTTCTAACCTATGAGTAACGTTTTGTAAGCACGCTACACGAACGTTATTCACACTTCGCAGCACGTTACTTGAAAGTTCCTTATACGTCGAAACACGTCAAAAGTAATGTTTAGGGTACCTGTGACTTATTTATAACCTATGAGTAACGTGCTTGGGAATTATTTGTAAAGCATGTCCTACGCACAAATACGTATGTAGACGTATTTGACGTCTTCAGGACGACCACAGAACTTACTGAACGCGTTTCTAACTTACAGATACCATATAATGGCGTATTGGCAGCGATTAGGGGAATTGGTATATAAAAAGGGGCTTCGCAGGAGGAACCCGTCTTTTTTTTAGACTTCGTGTTGAGTACATGTCCATGTCATTCCGAGAGATGGAGGATACGGCAAGGCTGAGACGACAATACCTACCTGTCCTCAAACATCAACATGACCTCATTGAGTTGACACTGCGCTAGTTGCGTGCCAATATTGCCGGGAGAAGAAGACGTGAACAGAGGAGAAGGAACTGGGTCAGACCATGGATCGGGAGGCGACACCATTACGGCATATATGACCAGCTCATGGTGGAACTCCGGAATGAGGACCATGCATCCTTCATCAACTTCCTGCGAATGCCCCCAGCGTTGTTCGACGAGCTGCTAGCCAGAGTGGGTCCAAGGATAACCAAGCAGTACACTTTCTACAGGGATCCGCTTGAGCCTGGCATGAGGCTGGCACTGAGCCTGCTGCTGTTGGTGCCGTGACTGCAGTGCTGTGGAAGCGATTTAACTCGTTCAATGAAAACGATTTCAATTGCCGAGCACCAGCGTCCAAAAACAATAGGCGAGTGACAGGCATTTATTAAAAGTGAAGTTGCAGCCTATGAATAGAAAACCTCACGTAATCGTCGACGATACGCTGCCACGCTATGCATACGTTAGACTATCGTTGGGCATAGGTTGTGGACGCCTAAAACACGCTAATCAATCGTTGGTATAACTTATGTATAAGTTATCGAAGCGTTCTGTGTTCATTACTAGTACATTATGCATTTGTCCAAGTCGTTTTGAATACTTTAAAAACTGAAACAAAAAAATAGTTCATCGTGGGAATGAGAAAAAAAAAATTAGCCGAAAAGAACATCGAACAATGGTGCAAAGTAGTCTCCTATTCGTGGACGCAACGAAGATCTATCATCACTCACACCCTCCCCATCACGCTCACCTACTACTTCTGACATGGACCTACTACTACGACTACTACTACTACTACTACTACTACTACTACTACTACTACTACTGACACGCTCACCTAATACTACTACTACTGATACTACTGACATTGACATCTACTCAACATGGAGTCTGGAACACTGACGGGTTCCTCTTGTGAAGCCCATTTGAATATACCAATTCCCCTAAACGCTGCCAAATCGCCATTATACGGTAGATGTAAGTTAGAAACACGTTCAGTAAGTTCTGTGGTCGTCCGGAAGACGTCAATCAAATTTGTCCACATACGACAATGTGCGTTTGAGATACGTTACATATAGGTTCAAAGCACCCTACTCATAGGTTCAAAGCACGTTACTCATAGGTTAAAAATTAAGTTTCGGGTATGCTAAACATTACCTTGACGTGTTTCGACTTATGAGTAACTTACAAGTAACGTGTGTCTGACGTGTGTCAACGATCGCGGAGCGTGCCGAGAACTTATGCCAGCGTATGCGGAACTTGTGAGCCATACGTTGAGTACGTCGTAAAATTTTCAGCATGCTTGAAATTTCACGACGTACTAGACATACCATGAAATATGACAGCGTACTTCATCGTTTTTCAGCATGCTTGAAATTTCACGACGTACTATACGTACCACGGAATATGACAGCGTACTTCATTGTTTTTCAGCATGCTCCTAACGTATACACAACTTACCCATACCGTATTCGACGTGTGCCAGCGTTTTAGACACATGTTTCATAGGTCGGCATATGCTGGCTAAATCGTCAAGGTGTGACTGCGATGTTGACACTTCCAATTTTCAGGCGGTTATGATTTAAATCGGCGTGCGGCAGGTTTTAACAGAGAACGCCATGAGTTCGTCGGCGATACGTGCAGCACGCTATGCCTAAGTTAAACTGTCGTTGGGCATAGGTTGTGAACGCCGACAACAGGCTAAGCATTCGTTGGTATAAGTTATCTCGAAGACAATGAAACGTTCTGTGCCCGTTACTAATATGTTATGCATACGACCAACACGTTATGAATACGACCAAAACTTTTTTTAAAAAACCTCAAAAGTTCAGCGTACGCCAACGTTTTACATACATTTTTATACGTTGCCATTGCTGGTTAAAACGTCAAGGTGTGACAGCGCCTTAATCAGTGGTTTAACTTAAACATTAAGCTCCCCCACTTATCTAAAGAGTTTTAAAGTGCAACTACTTGGCCAACCAACAAGGCAAACTTGAAGACCAAGGAGCTTTTCAAAGAAGTCAGACAAAGGGATGAAGAATCACCGTTCATGAGGGGGTTATAAGAAGATTTCAAAGTCACTTATTACCCTTTGAGTACGGTGAAATCCATCATTAAGAAGTGTTCTCTGCACACAGTCCTGGATATAACACCATCCTGGACAACACACCACCCTGTATATAACACCAACCATATTATCAACTAGACTCTATCGAGATCATGTTGCCCAACCAAACTCAGCATCTTGGCAAGCTGGAAACTGGTTCAGGATGTCACTCTAAATCAAACAATGACTTTGAAAGATCTGCGAGGCTCTGTGTACGATATGGGGGGGGGGGGGGTGTCAACGTTCATCAATCAACAACATCCCGTTCCCTTATATTAACAAAGCTGGCCTCTCTGAACAGGTGGAAAGAAAGAAGCCATTACTGAAAAAGATGCATCGAAAGGCTCATATGGAGTTTGCGAAAAAGCATCGTAATGATATTGCAGACGTGTGGAGAAAAGTTTTGTGGTCATACGAGACAAAAATTGAACTTTTTGGTCTGAATTCAAAGCATTATGTCTGGCACAAGCTTAACACTGCAATCTCACCCAGTCAACACCATCACTATTGTCAAGCACGTTGGTGGCAGCATCATGTTATGGGTCTGGTTTTCATCAGCAGGGGCTGGCGAGCTTGTCAGGATAGAAGGGACAACGGACAGCACAAAGTGCAGGAGATTCCTTGATGAAAACCTGCTTGAGACAGCCATGAATGTGAAATTTGGTCGGAGATTCACATTTTAGCAGGAGAATGATCTGAAGCACATCGTTAAAGCTGCACTGGAGTGGCTGAATAAGAAGAAAATAAATGTTTTTGAGTGGCCCAGTCAAAGTCCTGACTTGAACCCAAGTGAGCGTTTATGGCGAGACTTGAAGGTTTATGGCGAGACAATGATCCTCATGAAAACTTGGCAGAACTAAAGGAATTTTCATGTGAAGAATGGGCAGATTTTACCATCTCACTGTGCAAAGCTGGTAGATACCTACTCAAAAAGACTCAGTCATTGCTGCAAAAGGTGCTTCCACCAAGTCCTGACCTAAGGGGATGAATTATTTGCAACCAATGAATTTGATTTGTACATGTTTTTACAGGTATTCCTGATATGTAACCTCGCTTCAACTACAACAGTGTTTCGTTTGATCTCCCCAGTTATGAATAAATAGTTCATGTGGTTTCTGCATGATTGTTGTTTTATAGAAATTGTTTCTACATAATTATTATTCATAGAAATGTGGCATTATTGATTAGGGGTGAATACTTTTGTAGGTCACTGTATGTTGAAAAGCATAGGGGCTAACGCTCACACTTGAGGGAAACCATCATTCAGAGTTTTTGCTGCACTGGTTATATCCCCAAAGTAAGACTCTGAAATGACAGTTGCGAATCATAGATGCTAGTACTCACATGGTTTCACAGCAGGGAAGGAGCTTTGCTGTCTTGAGAAGGAGCCCATGTCTCCAAACTGTCATAAGCTGCTGACCGATCTATCAAGGCAACACCACTATTGAGAGAGCATTGGTATCCTCAGTGTACATTGATAAAGCCAGCACCTGATCCACAGAGCTTCTCCATGGTCTGAATCCTGCCTGTTCCATTGGGATGGAAGGCTCAACAAGCGATGAGATACGGCTTAGCAGAATATGCTCAACCAACTTGCATGATGCGCAGAGTAATGATATTTGTCGGTAGTTTGAAAGGTCATCTCGCAGCTTCTCTGGCTTGGTCAGGTCAGTAATGGGAGCATGCGTCGGAGCAGCGCGTCGCTGCGTCCACTTTCCACCGGTACTCCAGGGGCCTCAGTCTGGCCATCCCCCATGCACATGCCTGGCCCATCCCCAGCTCCTTGTGATGCTGATCAACCTGCTGCAACCACGAGACACATGGTCAGTCCGTTGGCCTCTCCACTCACGAAACTCCCTTGCTGAGAGAATCTGATGAGCAGGATCAGCGTCAGGAAAACGAGCCACATGTCCATACAGCTGCAGCTGACACTCACAGACTATGCAGGTAACAAATCTCATTTGAGTCTCTCTCAGCAATCGCTCATTGGACACAAAGTCCGACCAGTGATAGCCAAGGATTCTCTGAAGAGACCTGGCACCAAAGGAATTATGTCTCCATCTCAGATCCCTGGTCAGAGTCCAAGTCTCACATCTGTAGAGCAAGACTGGAAGCACCAAGGACCTGAAGACTCGGACTTTCGTTGTCCTGCACAGGTACCAACAGCACCACACCCCATGATCCAGTGAATCCATGACTCCCCAGGCCCCGACCCAGATCTACATTGATTTCTCGCTCGCAACCAGCAGAGACCTGAATATCACTGCCAAAGTAAGTGAATCTCTCCGTGACCTCAACATCCTCACCACAAACACGTACAGACAAGGCAGCAGCATCCGAGATGTCATTGAAAGGCTGGATTTTAGTTTTGATATATATGGTTATTTATCCTTAATTTACCTCCCTTAATTAATTAACTTAATTTACCTAAATACGGCCCTGGGCCCACTAACAGCTTAATTTATTTATGCTTATTTATGGAATAACCCCCCCCCCCTTCCCCAAAGCTGTTTATCAGAGCTCTGAATCCTGGTGCAACCGCGTTCCTGGTGACCACAGAGCCTTCTCAGCACCTGGTGCTTACCCTGGCCCAAATGTCCTCTTAACACAGGAGTTATTTGGCCTGGAGGGCCCACAAAAATTGCACAAAGAGCCCACATGGCCACTCAACGACAGGTGAGTCTTCGGCCCATGTTACCTTCACAATAAACAAGCAATGGCCATTGTGGCCCAATAAAGAACAAAACTTGGCTCATATGGCTGTGAAACAATGGCCTTCAAAAAGGTCTTCAGCATTTATGGCCCACAAGAGAAAATGACGGTAAGGTCAAAGCAGGTGAATGGTAATGATTGGTAAGGTATGACAACTGGTTGGCAAGGCAGAGTTGACAGGTAAGTGGGGATGACAGATGATGTTGGCCAGCCTATGATGGTACAAGCTCGTGGCAGATGTTATGGTGGAAGGAATGTGTGGTGGCAGCATGTAATGCAGCGATCTTCAGCTCTAACCTACCCGCCCAGGTCAATCCCTCGATCTAAGCTCTAACACCCACCCCTCCAAACCCTTCTAAACGAATTGATCCCTCTGGTGCCCACTAAGGGCTGCATTTAGCGTGGAGCCAGTGGAGCACGTACGTGCTCCAGGACCTCCACAAAATAGGGGTCTCCACATTTTAGTGAAAATTAATTTTTTGTTTAAATAAATACCAACAATTTAAATCCAATTTTTTTAAAATGGTAGTAGTTTTCATGAAATCAGCAATTTGGTCAAAATAAATTTCTAAAATGCCTGTTGACTGCTTGTTCGCTTTACCAAAAAGATCAAGCTCTGTGGAGGACGCATGGATTTCAATATGGCTTTACAGGCGGAAACACAGACCAAGTACTGGCAAAGCATCTTGAAATGTGCTGTAAGTGTTATCAAGCTTATTGCAGAGCGCAGGCTTACGTTTAGAGGCAAAGATCAGATTATTGGGTTGCCAGCTAATGGGAACTCCCTTGGGATGATGGAACTACTTGCAGAATTTGACCCATTCCTAGCTGAAAACATTTAGTTGAATGCTAACACTGGAAGTAGGCATACAAACTATCTGTCATCCACAATTTGTAAAGAGCTCATTAATGTCATGGGCAAACAATGAAATTGTTTGGCGGCTCAAGAAATCGAAATCTTACATGCAATATTACAGGGGGCATCGACATACTTACTTGCTCCAGGACCTTTACATACCTAAATACGGCCCTGGGCCCACTAATCCAATTTAAACTACTCTATCTCCCGGGAGGAAGATCAAAGCACCTATGGTGGTAAACATGATGATGTGCCATGGCCTCACATGGATCGCCGGTGGAGTCGCCCAATGAGGGGTGTGCCTAACCCGACATTAATAATTTGGGACAATGGGTCCTCAAAATCCAATTAGCCTACTCCGTTACTCCACCGGCCGTAGACATTCAAAACTGTACAAAGCGGGAGCATGCCCACTCTAACTTGGTATCTTCAAAAACACTTATTCTCATTACCATTAACCCCCCTTTGCTGTGACTCTACGCAACCAATTTACCTGCCATCCTGGGTGTTGGTGCTCCAACAGTTTGGGCTTGGCCCTCAAATTTTCCACACGTTCCTGTTAACAATATTGTGGCTGGGCAGTGTGGTTCCATCTGTAGGCTTTCCGTCTGCCTACTCTGGCACAGCACCTCCAAGCCTTTGGAGCCACGACCTGCTCCATGCCAGATTTTAGGGAAGCCCTCTCTGGCTTCCCACTATGCATTCCCTGGCAAGTGACTCCTCGTGTCCTGTCCTCTCCCTTGGTATCCGGGCCCACAAATCTGGATCGCCACTCAGGGCCCCATGACATACTCCAGGCCAGCGCACTCCTTGCGCCCAGGGAGCACTTCCTCAAACAAAAACCCTTCTCCAATGAGCCACACTCCCAGCCCATCAATGACTTTTTCAAAACGTCTGAATCCCCTCCAACTAACACCAAAGAAGGCAAGGATTCATCTCCACAGGGGGTGTACTTGCTCTACTCACACAAAACACCCTCCTTGTACCATTAGTTCAATCATAAATCCATAAAAAAAACTTGGCCATGCACCTCATTGGCCACTGGGTCCCCTGTGTTATTTTGTTTTCCCCTCTTAATGGTGCAGTCTCCCTTGCTCTCATACTTGCCCCCTCTTTTCTTAATCTCCCTGGCAACCTTTTTCTGTGCCCCTAAGCCCTGCTATCACCCTGTCCTGACTGGCCACCAGTCCATGCTGTATGCCTCACATGCACACCACATCCTCCGCCATTTACCGCTGCTCCCCACGAACAGCTGCCAACTCACTTTTTAGTTCCCCGCTTAGCCTCTCTGCCAGCTTAGCTTGGCTCACCTTTGCCTCAACCTGTCCAGCCTTTATTTTCATGGCATCTAATTGTCAACTCATGTCGAGCTGTGCCGTAGATGCCACCCTGTTACTTTGTGGCAATGGGACCCTTCTGTTTCTGGCCTCCTGTTCAATTGGGGGCACCGGGTTAGTTGGTGGGGTATCAGAAGGGCTACTAGGCAATAAGGGTGACTCCACCATGCCCTGCTGAGGTTCCTCCTCAACAATATCTGTTTGGACCACGGCGGCATCTCGCCAGCTCGCACCCTCCTGGTGCTACTCGCCTCGACCTGACATCATAGCAGGCTCCGAACAAAATTGTGTGCTAACTCTGCAGTCAGCAGTTTTGCTTCAAGGCAAGATCACTCGTACCTTGGGTTCAATCCTAAACTCCGGACATCAATGTAATGGTCAGCAGACTGTTACACTGGTCACAGGCAGGGTAATTACCTCCACCACCGGAAGTGGATAGGGGTTACGTTTTCACCCCTGTCTGCTTGTTTGTCTGTGTATCAAAAAAGTTAAGGATGGATTCGGCCGTAATTTTGTGGACAGGTTGGGTGTGTGACCAGGACAAAATGAACAGATTTTCATGAAGATTCAGATCTGGATCTGGATACGGGTATTTCTAATTTTTTGAAGTGACAGAGAGAGAGAGAGAGAGAGAGAGAGAGAGAGAGAGAGAGAGAGAGAGAGAGAGAGAGAGAGAGAGAGATAGAGATAGAGATAGAGATAGAGATAGAGATAGAGATAGAGAGAGAGAGACAGAGAGAGAGACAGAGAGAGAGAGAGAGAGACAGAGAGAGAGAGAGAGAGAGAGAGAGAGAGAGAGACAGAGAGAGAGACAGAGAGGGAGAGAGAGACAGAGAGAGAGAGAGAGAGACAGAGAGAGAGAGAGAGACAGAGAGAGAGAGACAGAGAGAGAGAGAGACAGAGAGAGAGAGACAGAGAGAGAGACAGAGAGAGAGAGACAGAGAGAGAGAGAGACAGAGACAGAGACAGAGAGAGAGAGAGAGACACAGAGAGAGAGAGACAGACAGAGACACAGAGAGAGAGACAGAGACAGAGAGAGAGAGACAGAGAGAGAGAGAGACAGAGAGAGAGAGAGAGAGAGAGAGAGAGAGAGAGAGAGACAGAGATTGAGAGAGACAGAGACAGAGAGAGAGAGACAGAGAGAGACAGAGAGAGAGAGACAGAGAGAGAGAGACAGAGAGAGAGAGAGACAGAGAGAGAGAGACAGAGACAGAGAGAGAGAGAGACAGAGACAGAGACAGAGAGAGAGAGAGAGACAGAGAGAGAGACAGAGAGAGAGACAGAGACAGACAGAGAGAGACAGACAGTGACAGAGAGAGAGAGACAGAGAGAGAGAGACAGAGAGAGACATACACACAGAGAGAGAGACATCGAGAGAGGGGTGAGAGAGAGAGGGACATAGACAGAGAGAGGGGGGGAGAGAGAGAGGGACATAGACAGAGAGAGGGGGGAGAGAGAGAGAGAGAGACATAGACAGAGACAGACATAGACATAGACAGAGAGAGGGGGGGGGCAGAGAGATAGAGAGAAATAGACAGAGAGGGGGGAGAGAGAGAGAGAGACATAGACAGACAGAGAGAGAGGGAGTGGGAGGCAGACACGGAGACGGAGTGAGAGACAGAGTTAATGAGAGAACTAAAGAAACAAAGAGATAAAGGGCCAAAAATTATATATAGCATGATATTTCAAAAAGTTGTGAATGGATTATGACAGCACTTGGTGGATGAGTTGGGGAGGTCACAAGAACAAGCCGATTCGATAATGGTTCAGGTCATGATGTAGATCTGACCTATCAGGGGGATACAAAACATAAACTGTTCAGTGTGGCGGCGATATACCCTCGACCGAGCGCCGTTCTAGTTCATCAATGTGTGTGCTGTCCCTCAGATGGATGTTAAACTAGGCCCGCGGCACCTTCGTGAAGGGTCGGTGAGCTATCGCCAGCACCCTGGCCAAATTCCTGCCCCCAACGATTGCTGGGAAGGCAATGGCAAACCACCCAGTACAACTCTTGCCAAGAAACTGCTTTGGCAGCACCAACGCTCTGTAACAGAGTATGCCACATCAGAATCAGACACCTCACGACCAATTACAAGGAAAGTCATGGAATCCATCATTTGAACTGTGTCTTGGTCTTTCCTTATTTCAAACAGCATAATATTTGATCACCAGTTTGGATTCTGCCCCATTCACTGAACTCTGGACGTGCTGCTGCTCTTCTCTCAGCAATTGTTGGAAGTTCTAAGTTTCAAACAAGAGGTCAGGACCATCCCTCTGGACATATCTTGGGCACGAGCCACAGCCCGTCATCCTGCTCTGCGAGCCCAGCTGAGCTCTCTGCCTGTGGCGTCCAAGGCTACCTCCATCCCTGGTTTTCTGATTTCCTCCATTCGGGAATTCAATGCGTGGCTATCGATTGGACCTCTCCCCTTATCTCCCAGTTATAGCTGGAATTCCCCCAAGGCAGTTTCTTGGGCCGAGTCTTGTTCCTCATCTACACGAATGTCCTCTCTCTTACTCTGGAAAACCCTATTTCGTTTTTTTTTCAGATGATACAACATTGTCCGACATTACCTCATGCCATTCACAGGAGTAGAGCAGCCATGTCGTTCTGTGTCCATCTGGAATTGATTCCTTCTTAGTCTGATAAATGGAACCATTTTTAATGTGAGCAAAGCATACATTGGCACCTTATCAACTCTGGAGGGATTTTCCAACAAACCACCTCTAGTCCCGTGGTGAGCCAATGGAAAAAAAAGTTCAGTCTCACTGAACTCCAAGGCAAGCCATAAACTGGGCGTCCACTTTCACCTTCACTTCAAGTCATTCCACGAAACATCAGAACTACTTATAGTTACAGCCTACAAATCCTTTGTCCATAGCTCAATGGAGTATTGCTCTCACCAAGGTTGCATTAGTTCGGTCTCTCCTGGATTCAGTGTCATGGAATCTAAGGCTCTCAATATTATTGGCATCTCCCACGGTGAGCATGGAGCAGTTTGTTGCTCTCACATCACAGACAACTTGGCGGCCTCTCTGTGTTTAGACCACCTACCCTCCAGTCAAGCTCCCTCTCCTGTTGGGCCTCCATCCCTCCCCGGCTCCTCCAGGATGCACACGTCGTTCCAGTAACGCCATCCTGGTTAAACGTACAACATCCAGCCTTTCTACCCACCTCGACTCTTTGTTCTTCGTTCCTCCTGTTTGTGCAACTGCATTCCGGAGATGGTTCAATGGGACTCTTCCCTCCAGGGCTTCAAACAAGTGATGCCGCACCATTTCATGTCATCACTCACGAAGCCCACACAAATCCCACCTCCTACCTCGCAGAGATCGCTTGTCCTCTTTCTCTCGGCCCAGTTCGTGCGTTCCCTTGCTTCTTGTCAGTGTTCTCCCATGTCACCTCGCTCTTCCATGAGCCTTGATTTTGTATACAAAAATAGGGGCAATACCCCCTGGGTGATCACTTGGGAGTGGCTGGATAAGTAAACCGGGGAATCAATGGTATTTTTTTTAATGCCGTGAACAAACTTTGGTACATCATGGGTGGAGAAGGATGTGGTCAAGTTTCATCGAAATCGCATGTGTGGTTTCAGAGAAGAAGTTGCAAATGTTTGTGGACGGACGGACGCACGCACGCACTATCCCATAAACTCCCCGCAAAAATGTTCCAGGTGAGCTAAAAATTCAGGATAAAACTCCACTAATTGTGTTTTGTTTGTATAATCAGGATAGATGTGCACGGCTGTTTATCAATGTGTGCAACTGCATGACTGTGTTCGAAATTGTACACGTGATGGTCATCTTATCATGGAGGATGACAGGTGATGCTGCTGCTTTCAACAAAATGGTGTTGTGGACTTATCA
This sequence comes from Eptatretus burgeri, assembly GCF_056783735.1. NCBI lineage: Eukaryota > Metazoa > Chordata > Myxini > Myxiniformes > Myxinidae > Eptatretus > Eptatretus burgeri. The sequence continues at coordinate 53,817,139 of NC_140961.1, forward strand.
TTCATTATCATAGGTGTTGTGGAGTTATTATTCATTATAATAGGTGTTGTGGAGTTATTATTCATTATCATAGGTGTTGTGGAGTTATTATTTATCATAATGGGTGTTGTGGAGTTATCATTCATTATTATAGGTGTTGTGGAGTTATTATTCATTATTATAGGTGTTGTGGAGTTGTCATTCATTATTATAGGTGTTGTGGAGTTATTATTCATTATTATAGGTGTTGTGGAGTTATTATTCATTATTATAGGTGTTGTGGAGTTATTATTCATTATTATAGGTGTTGTGGAGTTATCATTCATTATTATAGGTGTTGTGGAGTTATTATTCATTATTATAGGTGTTGTGGAGTTGTCATTCATTATTATAGGTTTTGTGGAGTTATCATTCATTATTATAGGTGTTGTGGAGTTATTATTCATAAGTGTTGTGGACTTATCATTCATTATCATAGGTGTTGTGGAGTTATTATTTATCATAATAGGTGTTGTGAAGTTATCATTCACTATTATAGGTGTTATGGAGTTATCATTCATTAGTGTTGTGGACTTATTCATTATAATAAGTGTTGTGGAGTTATTATTCATTATAATAGGTGTTGTGAAGTTAATATTTATCATAATAGGTGTTGTGGAGTTATTATTCATTATAATGGGTGTTGTGGAGTTATCATTCATTATTATACGTATTATTATGGCTGTCAGGTCAGGTTCGATCTGTGACCTGCTACAGGTACCATGTAAACCTGTACTAACCTGTTCCATGGTCGGGTTGGTGGCGATTAAACCGTCTCCCCCATCAGGTTTTCTGGTGAGGAGGGTGTTTGGATATGGACACCCAGCAGGATTAAAAACAAAACCTGTCAAAGGGCGGAGGAGCTCCTTGTGAGCCAACGTCCATCCATATCAAGTGCCCAACTGTGTCTGCGAACATCCTCCTGCAGTTGGGTTACTTTCATTAGGAGGTTGGTGGCAGGATTTGCACTCCGGCCACCGTAAAACCCTTCATTCCGCAAAACACAAAAACGCAAAAAAATCTGAAAACCCACTCCATGGGAGTACCTCCTATGCAGCTTCCCTTCGCAGGGCAGCTCACCGGATGACGGGATTGGGGCAAAGCCTTCGGGACCCCCGATCTTTGATGATAGGAGGGAAACCACGGGGTAACATCCCTGGGTCAGATTGCGGGAGAGTGTGTCGGAGTGGTGCTGAGGTGTCGTCCACCAGTCGGCGGTCTCCTTGGGTTAACCTGAGGCGGTCCCTTCGGGTGGGTGCCTGGAATGTCCTATCCCTAAGAGAGGATGATCACCTGTCTCTGTTATCATCTGAGCTCAAGCGTTTGGACATCGGGATTGCAGCTCTCTCTGAGGTTCGGAGACCGGATTGCGGCGAGATAATGGTGGGTGGTTACACCTACTATTGGTCTGGTCGCTCTGATGGTTACCATACCCAAGGAGTTGCTGTCGCTGTGTCCAATAAACTGACCCCAATGATAATTGAGGTAACACCGGTCAACGAGCATATTATGAGATGAAGGATTCGTCACTCCTTAGGTGTCATTTCCCTGGTCTCTGTTTATGCTCCGACTGAGGCGAGTGATCTCACCGTGAAGGATGCATTCTACGCCACGCTAGAGTCTGTGGTTGATCAGTGCCCCAGACGAGATACACTTCTAGTCTTGGGGGATTTCAATGCATCGACTGGAACTGATAGGGATGGTTATGAGGTGTGTGTTGGTCCCCATGGGTCAGGAACTATGAACCAGAATACCACTAAGTTCCTTGACTTTGCAAGAAGTCATGGACTTAGGGTGGCTGGTTCATGGTTTCAGCGCCCACAAGCTCATCGCTGGACTTGGTATTCCAACGCTGGCGGTGTGGAAAAGGAGATTGACCATGTCCTCATTGACGGTCGTTGGAGGATGATCCAGAACTGCAGGGTCTACCGGAGTGCTCAGTTCCTCAATACTGACCACAGGCTTGTTGTAGCAACTCTAAAGCTGCACCTTAAATCCTGGAGAATGGTACCATCCCGGCCTAGGCTGGATGTGGGCAAGCTCAGGGACGAGAGGGTAGCTGAGGAGTTTGCGAACAGGCTGACTGGACACTTGGGGGGTCTGGGTGCTTTGGGGGGTCCTGAAGAGTTGTGGAGTGCCTTCAAGACCACCGTCCTTGATGTTGCCGGTGGATGTCTTGGAGCTCACCGTGGGGCAAAGAAGAATTTTGTCTCTCAAGGGACACTGGATACCATTGACCAGAGTCGCAGGGCCAGGCTGAATGGCAGAGCTAAGTTGTTCAGGGAGCTGAGGCGTAAAACTGTACGTGCACTGAGGGTGGACAAGGAGGCCTATGTGCGAGGAATCTGTGAGGGGGTAGAGCATCACCTGTGGACAGGTGATTCTCGTCCCGCTTACAGGGGAATTCGCGCATTGCGTTCATCCAAGCCCATCCCTCGGAGCACTGCAGTTCAAGCGGAGAGTGGTAGGCTCTTGACAGAGGAGTCTGAAGTGAAGGCCCGCTGGGCCGGTTACTTTGAGCGGTTGTACCAGGCTGATCCCCCAGCTGTCTAGTTGGACGTCAAGGGTGTTGCAATCCCTGTTGCTGACCCTCGAATCAACTGTGGTCCACCTACGCTTGTGGAAACACGGGCTGCGGTGAACCAGTTGAAATGGGGCAAAGCTCCAGGGATCTGTGGCATCCATGCTGAACTTCTCAAGGCTGGTGGAAATGCTGCGCTCGTGTCGTTGCATGCAGTTTTGTGCTCTGCCTGGAACACAGGCATCATCCCAACTGACTGGAAGAGGGGCCTCGTTGTCCCTCTCTGGAAAGGGAATGGTGATCGCCAAGACTGCAACAACTACCGAGGGGTGACGCTGCTCTCAGTGCCGGGCAAGGTCTTTGCTCGGGTAATACTTGATAGGGTTCGCCACCATCTGCTTGAGCACCAGCGTCCAGAGCAGTCAGGCTTTACACCAAAGAGGTCAACGATTGACCGTATCCTTGCCCTTCGTGTCCTCACCGAACGCAGACGAGAGTTTCGGCAGGGGCTGCTTGCAGCCTATGTTGATCTCTGTAAAACGTTCGATTCAGTGAATCGGGATGTCCTCTGGAGGATTCTTGGTCTTCGTGGGGTGCCACCAAAACTGATAGATCTGATGTCTGAACTCTACTCTGGTACTGAGAGTGCTGCGAAGTGTGGTGGTACCATCTCTGACTTATTTCTAGTTGTTACTGGAGTTCGTCAGGGGTGTGTACTGGCCCCCACACTTTTCAGCACTTGTATGGACTGGATTTTAGGGAGGATGTCGGAGAGATCAAGCTGCGGTGCATCGTTTGGGAATGTCAAGATCTCGGACCTTGATTTTGCAGATGATGCAGTCATCTTTGCGGAGACTTTAGACATCCTTTTGGGCGCCCTCGAGGTGCTGAATGAGGAGTCGGAGCCGCTGGGATTACGGGTTTCTTGGGTCAAAACTAAGATCCAGGCTGTCGGTGACATCTTGGATGCTGCTGTCCTGTCTGTCTGTTTGTGGTGAGGATGTTGAGGTCGTGGAGAGATTCACTTACCTTGGCAGTGATATTCATGTCTCTGCTGGCTGCGAGTCAGAGGTCAATAGACGTCTGGGTCGGGCCTGGGGAGTCATGGATTCACTGGATCATGGGGTGTGGCGCTGCCGGTACCTGTGCGGGAGGACGATAGTCCGAGTCTTCATGTCCTTGGTACTTCCAGTCTTGCTATATGGATGCGAGACTTGGACTCTGACCAAGGATCTGAGACGGAGACTTAATTCCTTTGGTTCCAGGTCTCTTCGGAGAATCCTTGGCTATCGCTGGTCGGATTATGTGTCCAACGAGCGGTTGCTGAGAGAAACTCGGATGAGATTTGTTACCTGCATAGTCCGTGAGCGTCAGTTGCGGCTGTATGGACATGTGGCTCGTTTTCCTGATGCTGATCCTGCTCACCAGATTCTCTCAGCGAGGGAGTCTCATGAGTGGAGGAGGCCAGTGGGCCGACCACATTCCTCGTGGTTGCAGCAGGTTGACCATCATCTCAAGGAGATGGCACATGCTCCCATACCTGACCTGACCTGGAGTTATTATTCATGAGTGTTGTGGACTTATCATTCATTATCATAGGTGTTGTGGAGTTATTATTTATCATAATAGGTGTTTTGGAGTTATCATTCATTAGTGTTGTGGACTTATCTTTCATTATAAAAGGTGTTGTGGAGTTATTCATTTTAATAGGTGTTGTGGAGTTATCATTCATTAGTGTTGTGGACTTATCTTTCAGTATAAAAGGTGTTGTGGAGTTATTCATTTTAATAGGTGTTGTGGAGTTATTATTTATCATAATAGGTGTTGTGGAGTTATCATTCATTATTATAGGTGTTGTGGAGTTATCATTCATTATTATAGCTATTGTGGAGTTATTATTCATTAGTGTTGTGGACTTATCATTCATTATCATAGGTGTTGTGGAGTTATTCATTATAATAGGTATTGTGGAGTTATTTTTCATCATAATAGGTGTTGTGGAGTTATTATTCATTATAATAGGTGTGGAGTTATTATTCATCATAATAGGTGTTGTGGAGTTATTATTCATTTTAATAGTTGAGCTGAGCCTGGTGTTGGTGCAGTGGTTAGGGCAGCGGCTTGGGATCCCAGTGTCCTGAGTTCAAGCCCCGTTGGCTGCTGAATTAACACCAGGGGGTTGACTCAGCCTGTCATCCTTCCGAGGTCGGCGAAATGAGTACCAGTATACTGGGCCGGTGTATTCCCCGGTAAGAAGAGGTGTACCATATCCCTGTGTGTTGTAAGAGGCGACCAGGGTTGGCGTCAGGAAGGGCATCCGGCCATAAAACATTGCCTCAAGAAAAAGCCCAACCCCTGCACAGCAGGGAAAAATGGCTGTAAAAATGGTCATATATTAATAGTTGAGCTATTATTCATTTTAATAGTTGAGTTATTATTCATTTTAATCGGTATTGTGGAGTTATTATTCATTTTATAGGTGTCGTCGAGTTATTATTCATTTTAATCGGTATTGTGGAGTTATTATTCATTTTATAGGTGTTGTGGAGTTATTATTCATTTTAATAGGTGTTGTGGAGTTATTTTTCATCATAATAGGTGTTGTGGAGTTATTATTCATTATAATAGGTGTGGAGTTATTATTCATCATAATAGGTGTTGTGGAGTTATTATTCATTTTAATAGTTGAGCTATTATTCATTTTAATAGTTGAGTTATTATTCATATTAATCGGTATTGTGGAGTTATTATTCATTTTAGAGGTGTCGTCGAGTTATTATTCATTTTAATCGGTATTGTGGAGTTATTATTCATTTTATAGGTGTTGTGGAGTTATTATTCATTTTAATAGGTGTTGTGGAGTTATTATTCATTTTAATAGGTGTTGTGGAGTTATTATTCATTTTAATAGTTGTTGTGGAGTTATTTTTCATTATAATAGGTGTTGTGGAGTTATTATTCATCATAATAGGTGTTGTGGAGTTATTATTCTTTATAATAGGTGTTGTGGAGTTATTATTCATCATAATAGGTATTGTGGAGTTATTATTCATTATAATAGGTGTTGTGGATTTATTATTCATTTTAATAGGTGTTGTGGAGTTATTATTCATTTTAATAGGTGTTGTGGAGTTATTATTCATTTTATAGGTGTTGTGGAGTTATTATTCATTTTAATAGGTGTTGTGGAGTTATTATTCATTTTATAGGTGTTGTGGAGTTATTATTCATTTTAATAGCTGTTGTGGAGTTATTATTCATTTTAACAGGTGTTGTGGAGTTATTATTCATTTTAATAGTTGTTGTGGAGTTATTTTCCATTATAATAGGTGTTGTGGAGTTATTTTTCATTTTAATAGGTGTTGTGGAGTTATTATTCATTATCATAAGTGTTGTGGAGTTATTATTCATTGACTCGGTGTTGTGGAGTTATTATTCATTATAATAGGTGTTGTGGATTTATTATTCATTATCATAGGTGTTGTGGATTTATTATACATTATAATAGGTGTTGTGGTTATTATTTATCATAATAGGTGTTGTGGAGTTATTATTCATTATAATAGGTGTTGTGGAGTTATTATTCATTGTAATAGGTGTTGTGGAGTTATTATTCATTATCATAGGTGGTATGGACTTATTATACATTATAATAGGTGTTGTGGAGTTATTATTCATTATAATAGGTGTTGTGGAGTTATTATTCATTATCATAGGTGTTGTGGACTTATTATACATTATAATAGGTGTTGTGGAGTTATTATTTATCATAATAGGTGTTGTGGAGTTATTATTCATTATCATAGGTGTTGTGGACTTATTATACATTATAAGAGGTGTTGTGGAGTTATTATTCATTTTAATAGGTTTTGTGGAGTTATTATTCATTTTAATAGTTGTTGTGGAGTTATTTTTCATTATAAGAGGTGTTGTGGAGTTATTCATTATAATAGGTGTTGTTGATTTATTATTCATTTTAATAGGTGTTGTGGAGTTATTCATTTTAATAGGTGTTGTGGAGTTATTATTCATTTTAATAGGTGTTGTGGAGTTATTCATTTTAATAGGTGTTGTGGAGTTATTCATTATAATAGGTGTTGTGGAGTTATTATTCATCATAATAGGTGTTGTGGAGTTATTATTCATTTTAATCCGTGTTGTGGAGTTATTATTCATTTTAATAGGTGTTGTGGAGTTATTATTCATTTTAATCGGTGTTGTGGAGTTATTATTCATTTTAATAGTTGTTGTGGAGTTATTTTTCATTATAAGAGGTGTTGTGGAGTTATTATTCATCATAATCGGTGTTGTGGAGTTATTATTCATTTTAATCGGTGTTGTGGAGTTATTATTCATTTTAATAGTTGTTGTGGAGTTATTATTCATTTTAATAGGTGTTGTGGTTATTATTCATTATAATAGGTGTTGTGGAGTGTTATTATTCATCATAATCGGTGTTGTGGAGTTATTATTCATTTTAATCGGTGTTGTGGAGTTATTATTCATTTTAATAGTTGTGGAGTTATTTTTCATTATAAGAGGTGTTGTGGAGTTATTATTCATTTTAATCGGTGTTGTGGAGTTATTATTCATTTTAATCGGTGTTGTGGAGTTATTATTCATTTTAATAGGTGTTGTGGAGTTATTATTCATTTTAATCGTTGTTGTGGAGTTATTTTTCATTTTAATAGGTGTTGTGGAGTTATTATTCATCATAATAGGTGTTGTGGAGTTATTATTCATTTTAATAGGTGTTGTGGAGTTATTATTCATTTTAATAGGTGTTGTGGAGTTATTATTCATTTTAATAGTTGTTGTGGAGTTATTTTTCATTTTAATAGGTGTTGTGGAGTTATTATTCATTATCATAAGTGTTGTGGAGTTATTATTCATTGACTCGGTGTTGTGGAGTTATTATTCATTATAATAGGTGTTGTGGAGTTATTATTCATTATCATAGGTGTTGTGGATTTATTATACATTATAATAGGTGTTGTGGTTATTATTTATCATAATAGGTGTTGTGGAGTTATTATTCATTATAATAGGTGTTGTGGAGTTATTATTCATTATAATAGGTGTTGTGGAGTTATTATTCATTGTAATAGGTGTTGTGGAGTTATTATTCATTATCATAGGTGGTGTGGACTTATTATACATTATAATAGGTGTTGTGGAGTTATTATTCATTATAATAGGTGTTGTGGAGTTATTATTCATTATCATAGGTGTTGTGGACTTATTATACATTATAAGAGGTGTTGTGGAGTTATTATTTTTCATAATAGGTGTTGTGGAGTTATTATTCATTATAATAGGTGTTGTGGAGTTATTATTCATCATAATAGGTGTTGTGGAGTTATTATTCATCATAATAGGTGTTGTGGAGTTATTATTCATTTTAATAGGTGTTGTGGAGTTATTATTCATTATAATCGGTGTTGTGGAGTTATTATTCATCATAATCGGTGTTGTGGAGTTATTATTCATTTTAATAGTCGTTGTGGAGTTATTTTTCATTATAAGAGGTGTTGTGGAGTTATTATTCATTGTAATCGGTGTTTCTCGGGTTTTATCACATGTCCATTGATTGTTTTAATATCTCGCTCGACCTTTGTTCGGGTTAAAAAACTTTTTGCACCTTTTGAAAGTTACATTTCATACCCTTCGTTGGCACGAATCGGTGTTTGGAGAAACAGCCACTCGGATGTAAATCTCATTTTCACGTTTTCAAAGCCAACGGATATAACATGAACTTTTGATGATTGTGACGATTACACAAAGGTGCATTGCCAATGTGTCACGTGACCGCTACAAGCTCACCGAACCGGTTCTCGAGTGAAGACAAAGATTTTATGACTGGCGCATTGAACAATGTGTCACGTGACCGCAAACTTTGAACAGGTGAGTCCTGGAAGTTATTGTTGTATTCAGTGTTAATTCGAAATCGGTGTTCAACGTCATTGGTAGAAATCCGACGGTACTTTTAAAATCGTTTTGTGTTTTGTTTTTTTGTTTGTTTTTAAGGGATTTCAGAGCCGATCGAGTTGTCGGTGTTTTGGATTCAAAAAAAGCGAAATCTGGTTGGATTTTAAAAAGGGACGTTAAACGTTGTGACGTCACGATCTTTGGCGTTGGACTCGCTGCACGCGGAGGTATCGGGTCATTTGTTTGTCCAAGAAACACCTGCGTGACGTTGTCGCGAATTAACTGGCGAGGAGCTGAACAAAGTGTCGTCAAGAGGAGAAACTCACGGATGAGTATGAGAGAGCAGCAGCGGGGCGCACCTGGGACACGTGACGGCCGCCACGAGCGGGCGTCATGAGCCCGCTACTCGGAACCACCCAGCGCAGACGGTTCACCGAAGCCACGGGACGACGCTGTCCTCGGGCCCGGGCCATGGCGCGGGACCGCGTGGGTCGTTGCGCTTTCGCCTTCTGGCTCGCGCTGGCGTTCGACGTCGTGGGCTTGTTGGTCGTGTTGGTGGGCGTGTGCGTGCGCATGCCCTACTACGACCTGCTCATCTACTGCGGCTCCATCATCATCTTCCTGAGCCTCATCTGGTGGATCTTCTGGTACACGGGCAACGTGGCGATGCCGCCCGACGAGCCGCCGCCGCCACCTGCTGTGTGGAGCGCCCTGGCCGGAGCGGGTCGATTGGCGCGACGTCTCACGGGCAGCATACGGTATCGCTTGAGCCGGACATCTGCGTCGGGACGCATCCAGGAGCTCCCGCTGGACACGTCCTCGGTGTCCGTGGCAGCTGATGGAGTCGATCCATACCC
>NC_140961.1:53828962-53841462 GCF_056783735.1 Eptatretus burgeri
TTCTTCCTCTCTCCCTCCTTCCTTCCACCCCCCCCCCCTGGGATATTTAATGTTGAATATTTTAATTTACTTCTATTATAGTAATTTGGCTTGTTACCTTTTGAATGCACAGTTGAAAATAATCTCTCATAAACATATTTTTTCAGTAAGATGTGAACACTCACTCATTCCTTGTTGCTATTTGTGCTTGAATTTCAAATCCTCTTTCAATGTATTCTATTCTATGATTACACTTACTGCATCATCGTGATTCATTTTGCCCCTCCTAACTCCATTAACCTGCCAAGGAGTCATAACTGTCATTTTTGCATTTACATGTAATGGTGCCAACCCAATGAGGACACCAGCACAGTATGTTCTCCTGGAACTTGATGGCTTTATCTATACTAATCCATTTCTGGGCAATGAGGAACTTCCAGCTCGAGGCTAATCGCTCACCTTTGAGATGCCTTGTCTGGTTCAATTGCCAGTGTATTAACATTTGACAATTTGTTGTCTTTGTATTCCACAGACGTGACATTAAAAGGGATGTTAAGCTGCTTGTCCCATCTGATAACACAAAAGGTGGATGGGAGTTATGTTTTCACCCCAATTTGTTTATTTGTCTGTCTGAGCAGGATATGTCAAAAAGTTATGGACAGATTTGGCCGAAACTTGGAGGACAGGTTGCGTGTGTGATGAGGAGTTTATTCGATTTTGGTGAAGATCCGGATCTAGATATGATTTTTTTTTTTTCCTTTTAAAGTGATTCTTCACAATTGAGGTCAAAAACGATATACATAGCATGGCATTTCAAAACATGGGCGAGTTATGACAAAACTGGGTAGATGAGTTGGGTAGGTGACAAGAACAAACCGATCAGATTTTGGTTCAGCTGTGGATTCAGATCTGGCTCATCAGTGGGATACAAAACGTAAACTGTTCAGCTTGGTGGAGGTTTATGCCTTGAGTGCCATTCTAGTTGATTTGGTTCTTTAAGGTGTGTGTGTGTGTGTGTGTGTGTGTGTGTGTGTGTGTGTGTGTGTGTGTGTGTGTGTGTGTGTGTGTGTGTGTGTGTGTGTGTACGTATATCCAAATTGTGTGAACCTTGATTACCCCTGCAACTAACCCAAAGTCCAGACTGTTTCCTTACTTGTATTCATTCGTGTCCATCTCCGGATTATGGTATCCATATCCCTTTGTCAATTGTCTCGTCTAGATTCAGATATGGCCTATCAGTGGGATACAAAACATAAACTTCAGCCTGGCGAAAGTCTCGTCCTACTGACTTCAGTCCTTGAAATGCGCTGTCCATCACCACCTCGTGCGTTCACCCATTCACATCCACCATCTCTTCTGCACATACTGACTCGTTCTTCTTTTCTTCCTATATGGACCATTGTTACTCGTTTTTGTGTTATTCCTGCTTCATTTTTCTTTTCTTTTTTTCCTTTTGCATATGCACTCTCCTGCCCCACTATACCTTCAGCAGTTTGTAAACATGCTGCCCTTTATAGTTTTCGCTGCTCCATGAAGTAAGACCCTTGTGTAAGCAGTCAGAGGCATTTTGGTAGTTGTTGATTTGCGATGAACAGGTCGGATTTGGACATCGCAAATTGTGTGCCATTAGCTGGGTTAAATGAAATCCGTTCAGGAATGGCATATGCTGTACAATATTTAAGGATAGAACTCGGAATGTTTATTCGTTTTAAAATCGATATGTGTTTGTATCTTGCTTGTCCTGTCTTTACCTTCTTTTTGTTTTTCCTTTTCCCTTCATCTTTTCTCACCACAAAATGCCCCGAGAGTGACATTTTGCATAATCCAGAAATGTGAAGACAGAAGTAAACTGGAAGCCGTGTGTGCGTGCGTGCGCTTGTGCATGCACGCGTGCACTCTTTCACCTGGAATGACGTAACTGAGCGTGGAAGTGATTCTGGCTGCAGGATACATCATTGTGGGGTGTAAGGAACCACATGGAGCTGTAACATGGGCTTGTCTTTGATCGGGCCCTGCCCCCAGAACAGTTCTGGTGAATTTGTGATTAAAACGAGCCGAGAGAGTGCGTCTGAGTGGGTGTTGAGTGGCCGAGATGCGTCATGGAGCATCGTAGGATTGACTTCTGAAGGCCTGTTTCTCTCAACCTTTGCGTACAGCCATGCAGTTGAGAGTGAGTTTGACCCTCCAGGCTGTGCCATTGCCCAGTCCAGCACTCTTAACTGTAAGAGTTTAAAAAAATTTTAATACTGCATCATATCCTTCTATTCTACTCAGAAACACGTGACCACAACAAATTGAGAAATTTTCACTCTTGAGGACAAAAGCTGAGGCCAAAAATCACTCTCGATTCCCTTTTGTGTTGTGTGTTTAAGCTTCGAGATTTGGGACTTTTTGCAATTCTCTGTAGATATTCAGCTTTGCTTCTGTGTGGGTTCACTTTAAATTAATTTGATTTAAAACTGTAGAAATATTTTTGTATACAGTTTATATTATCCCTCTACACAATACATTTAAATTGTGTGAAATAAATTTTGTTTATCTTTTGCAAAACTACTCCTTGTCTTTCCTGCACAAATTATTGAGTTGAATGATCATGAGGTGGTCAGTTGGGTACATTGCACTAAATAATGATTTGATGTTGCTGCTTGGTTATTTTTGCACTTGTCCTCAAGACCAGCTGTGTGACAGCGAGCATTATACTTAAACATACAGAGAGATTAGGTCGATGAGAAATAAAGTTAAAAGGGCAGAAGATTGAGTGGTGTGGGATAAGGGAAAGTAGTTTGGAAATGGATGGGGTTGTATCATGGGGAACACACTGCATTGTCTCAGTGCACAGAGGAGGAATGTTTAAAAGTTTTATAATGGCTGATTTATTTTCTCTGAAATACCTCTGTGGGTGATTTAAGAGCAGAACTCTGATATGGACAAGTTATGTACTTTTGGACTGGAACTATGCTGGCAGAAGATGTGAACTATATATGACCCACCTGGCCTAACAGCAGGATGTGTGTGTGGGTGTAAAGAGCGATGTGAAGCTATCCATGGACTGGTGCCAAGCAATCCCAGTCAAATTTGTGATTTAAAAGGAGATCAGAGCTCAGAGTGGAAGGCGATAAGAGTTGAGAGATGAAGGAACCACAATATGTTTTGTGGTGCTTGAGGACTGTTGTGGGCAGGAGTCTGAGCAATGATGAATCGGGATTTCCGATGGTCCAAATGACTTTCTCGAAGGAGTGATGCACCATAGCTTTATTGGTCCAAAACAACTCGCTGTGATACAATCACAATGAATACCCAAACGAGATAACCCTTGCAATTGTGATTATACATTTACTTTATGTAATATCAACTGCTCACCATTGATACATACAGAAGAAAAAACAGAATCAGTACATTGACAAAATGCATAGAGAAGAAATTGCCCACTCTGGGCCCACCTACACCTACCCCAGGTTCCCTTGTGTCCCTCCACCCACCTCTGTTCATCCCCCTAATGCCACACCCCCTCTTTGCTTCCCCTACACCCTGTTCCCTCTCCCTTTTCAGTTATTCTTGCTTAGACCAAACTGGTAGTCAAAGATTTTTGACCCAGCATACTTTGGTTCGTCTGGCATAAGGGAGGGGAGAGACATGGGGCAGATCATATTCGTGGCCATGGTATGTGGGGCACTGTCCATTGTGTTACCTGAACCACAACATGGGGGAAACATTACTTGTAGGGCCGAGAATAACATTGACTGACATTCTAGTACTGGCTGTACACACCACTGGTTCTCAATGATCAGACCAGATGCTGTTCTGGCTTTGCCCCCCTTTTTCTTAACCTCAGGAAGTTTGCCATACCAGCTCTGCAAAACTGCTGCTACTCTTTCAAAAACTCCTTTGGATCATGGCCAGAACTATCAAGATCATCATGATATCCTTACCAAACTGACTGGTTACTCTGACAGTGGTATGAAGTGTTCCCAGCACATCTTGCTCTTAAAGTTATTGAGATGCAACTATTTTTCTTCGAAACAATTATATTAATCATGAAAAAAAAATTCTATATATGTCCTTATTGAGGACACAGCCCTCAACTACACATTAAAAATTGTATATGCAGGTAGGGAAATGCTGTATATCAGGTAATGTGTGACCCCATAGTGAAAGTGGTGAAATGCCGGTACCGTGTCCCATAGCGCCCTTGCTGCACGACACCAGGAGTGATAAGTGCCGCTTGCCATGTGGAACATTTATCTCCCCCTTCACCAACACAATCTGGAGTTATTGATTGCAGTCAGGTTATTGTGTGGTGCAGTGCTCCCTCATGTCCTAACTGGCCACATTGCAAGCAAAACTGTTCTTTGCAAGCAGCAACAAGGTGGTCCAGCTGACTGCATATGCAGCATACACTTGGCTGCCCCCTCATAACACACTGGCCCACAGTCCATCCCACTAGGGATGTGGGTGACCGTGCCATCCTCCTTGATCCAGAACTTGACTTGATATTGCCAAACCCCAGTCTATATACCCAAACCATTTCAGATAAATTGTGGTGGGGTCTTCACATCAACATATATAGACAACCAAAATTTCACATCATGAATAACACTCTCATTGTAGAGGCAGACTGTCACGACCCTCTCATGGTCCGAGAGAGCCTCGACCGTCGAATCAACCAGAGAACCAGCTGACTGGGTAGCAGTTCACTACACCCAGAAGTCAGTAAGATTTCCAGTGGTCTGGAAGGCTACATCAAAGTCCATGGGCCAAGGAGATGAGGCAGTAAAAATGCTCAGCCTTGAACTCCACCCAACAATACTGTCTGCCCAAATACCTCACTTGGTGGAACGAATCCTGCCTTCTCAAACTCGAACCAAACACAGTTATGGCACCTGCTTGCCATGCCGGAGTCATGGGGAGGGCAGGGACAACACCAGGAAAGGGGGGAGGTTGTGGCAAGGAAGCACGAGGCTACCTTCGTACTTGGTGGGCGTGGTCAGCCAGACAAGAGGAAGGCCGGGGTATAAGCAGGAAGGGAAAGACGAATGAAAACACAGGACTCGGAAAGCAAAAATTATCATGGAGTATGGTAGTACTCCATATTGAGGGATGATGCAGGAAAAAATTATCACCCATTCAAATGTGTACACAATGATACACTTAAAAACTACTCTAGTGAAGCCACAGGCATTTAAAAGCCATACTTTTTATTCTCGAGTGTTTTCTGAACGACCAAGACTTAAAAAGACGCCAGAATACATCGGTAAAGTACCACATCGAGAGCGCTAAAATGCCGATTTGTATTTCTTCTTTTTCTTCCCCTCTCCAAACAATGTAAAACTGTAGCCCGACCTAACTCAATAACTGCTGAAGCTATGATGGTGATTCCCAAGCGAGGAAGTTACTTTGTCTCTTGGCTCGTGCACGCAATCCAAAATTTGAAAACTTATGAAACATTCACTGTTTCATTAGGAAAAGAAATCAAACATAAATGTGGACTCAACCAAAGCAGGCCAGCATTGTGGGAGGTGGGGGGAATGGACACTGGACAGAACCATTCCAAAAGCGAAACATATCCAAACCATCCCACAAATCAACTGAAATGAGGTGTGAATGACACTACATTACAATATGCCTGGTGTTGGCTTAATGGTTAGGGTGGTAGGCTTGGGATTGGAGGATCCTGAGTTCAAATCCCAGGTGGTTGTTGGTTGTTGAATACCAGGTGGGGTTGACTCTGCCTGTCATCCTTCGGAGGTCAGCAAAATGAGTGCCAGCTTGCTGGTATTCTGTGTTGGAGTGGAAACCCATCCAGGATTGTGCCCAATAGCCCAGGAGACTGCTTAGGCAGCACCAACGCTCTGCACAGAGTATGGTCCCAAATGGATGGAATTGATGGACATTAGAATGCCACAATACAACACCACAATCCTCATGGATTACCATCATGACATCTTTTGATGTTGTTCCATCACAATCCCACAACAAAAGTAAGATGTTGTGATGGTAATCCATAAGAGGATTGTTGTGTTATATTGTGGTATCATAATGTGGTGTCATTCCTACCTTGTTTGGTTTTTTTATTTTTAAAGATTTCATCCCTCGTTGTTTTTCCTTTTTTAAAAGAATTTTTTTTATTGCAACATAAACAAATAAACAAGATGGAGGGAAAATAAAATTGAATAAGACAAACACCGTAGGCGACCAAGCAGCTTGAGACAGGAACTCGATGAAAGAGCAACCTCTTGCAGCCATAATTATAGGCAACCAGGCCTGTGCAGCATTATTATACGTGACCCTAAGAAGGCTGGGATGTTATTTGCCAACTGTGTGGAAGCCGCTGCTTTCAATATACTTGGTGTCCCTCATTTACCCAGGTGTTTCCATTTTTTTGTCCACCACCTGTATGTGCAGTACAATTACTTTATTTCTCTATTTCTATATTGTGCTATGTTGTGCATTGCATACAAACATTTAGGTCCTCAAACAGTTATTTCCATAAATGCATGTCCAGGATAGACCCATCCCCATGGCTGGTGGGATTCTAACTTTGATGCGTTGGAGGAGGGTATAGAACAGATTCCCTTTCTTATGGGATGGCCTTTTTATCTTTATGACAGGTTCATGCATGCGAGAGATAACCGTTAGCCCAATGGAGGCTCGTTCTTCTCCCTTTCCATCGGGACACATTGGCTTGGAGGTGGACTATTTATTTACATTTTGGACTTGCAGCAGGTTTGATTAAACGCACTGCAGGCTTTTCCTGAATGGTTATTCTGACTGTCAAATACGGCTGTGGATCATTTACCTCACCCACCTATCTTTCATCGACGTTGACATCCACCTTTTTCCCTCGACGTTTGATGCCTCGTTTGGCAGCTCTATGGATGCTGGCTGGCTCTTGTTCGCATTGGGCTGAACGAGGAAGGAATGATCACGATTGATGGTTGAAAGTGACGTGCAGCGATGCGCCAATTGGCAAGGTGGATTTGGCTGAAATCTGCTTGAGGCTCCGCCAACACTGGTCATCCATAAAAAGGACAGGAGGACTGCTTTCCTGTCAGTTGGTTGGTGAGTTGGCGACAGCCTTAGAGTTCTGACCGCTGGTGACAGTTGGTGACAGCCGAACAGCTTCTTACAGCTGTCCGTTGGTTACGGCTCCTGATAGCTCCTGACGGTTGGATAGTTCCTGCTGGTTCTGCTCGAGACCTGCTCTTGGTGTATCTGATTCTTGGTGTCCCCGGTTCCTGGGGGTGACGACGTGATGTCGATTGGTGCTCAAACCTGTTTGTGGGTGGGTGCATGGTGAGGCAGGGTGCTTGCATCAGACGAAGGCACGCTCACACATTTTGGGACATTTTATTGGATGCACGACTTCTACCTTGGTAAGCCGAGATCAGATTTCTTTTCCACCTGAATGATCTGCTGGGTACCCTTGTCTCATGTTTAATCATGAAGTAAGGCATCGTGATCAGTATCTGCCCTTTGTCTGTTTTTTTTTTCTATCAGTGCCTGTTGAATTATTATTCCCACGCTTTCGAAGAAAAGCGGGGATATTGTGGTCCGTCTTACCCTGTAACTCCTCCTACACCTTTTGAAATAGGAACTTGAAACTTTGGGACATAGTAGATATATGTATGGGGAAGTGCACAACACTGTCAGATTTTTGATATGACCTCTAGGGGCTGGGCCAGAGGGGGTGGGGTCATGGGGGCTGATTAAAAAATATATAAAAAAATATTGTCTTTTAGAATTTTAAATCAAACATATTCATGAGTTATACATTTAACAACATTTTTTTTAAGTGTATTTACCATTATACATGGTAAATTCTTTTATAAAGAACTTACTTATGTGGCCCCCATGAGTGACAAAGTCACAGGTTTTACTGTATTTATCTAATTGATTATGAATAATTATAATTAATATTATACACAGTTCATTCCTATGATTAAATTGATGCACAGTTCTATATTGCTGGACAGTGTTAAATTAATGTTTCATGAAATGTTGACATGCTTGCAATGACTTCTGATTTAGTAAACATAGTAAGTCTTTGGTCATAAAGCACATCAAATAGAAAAGAATAGTCAATCCATTTTGCAAGATAAAATTTCACCTGGCGTTAATGGGACAAAGCAGTGCGCGTGGGAATATACGATGGTGTGCCATCGACAACGTAGTTCTAGTTTTTGTTTGAGATTATTTTGATTGATTTGAATTCACCTATTTTCACAAACAAAGAAATAAAAAGTTCACAGTTTTTGGGGGTTTTTTTCCTTCTTAATAACTTTCTTGTTGACGTTTCAACCAGTCCGTGCTTGTCCTTTCCTTCCATTGATCCAGCATTGGCTGAACCGAGATGGACTGAGAGGTTGTTCCCAAATTAATTAACTTGTCATAGTTGGCATGCACCAGCGGTAAACGCTCGGCCACCCTAATTAAGATTTAATCAAGATAAGATTGGTGCATCGCCGAGGGCGCGCTCCCTGTTCAGGAAGCCACATGACTTCTGGTTAAACGGCAAATTAGACGGTGGACACAGGAACTCGTGGTTAACTGATTGGCGTTCATAGTTGTAAAGCAACCCATCGTACCACAAACCCACTGATTGGCCCCGGATGCTTCACTCCACTTCCGGCAGGATGACCCCAGGCAGTGGAATCGTCTCGCTCCAAACTCACGACATGATATGAATCGCCCACACCGAACTCCGTGTCATGAATTGCCTTGCAAGAACCCCCTGGCTGTGCCCTGATGACCGGTCGAGGGTGGAGTTGGTCCCGCATGCCTGCCCGAGCATCCCCGATTAGTGCTGATCAATGCCTGCTATGTGATACGCCACACGGCAAGAACGATCCAAACTGCACATCATGCCTCTGTCCGATCATGGCTTCGCTGGCCAGAGGCGAGAACATGTTATGGCAAACCAATGCACAGACGATAAGATGTGTCCATTCGTGTCCTGCTCTGCACAACAATAAAGTGTCACGAGCGGTGCACGGTTCTGCTTTCAAGCACGTTCCATACAGTGTGCGCGGATCCGCCCTGGCCCACTTGGTTAGCACTCGCATTCGCCCGATTCTGCTATCGTGTGCGCTGGGCCAACACCGATCTGTGTCGGAAATTGAGGAGAACGATCGGTTATATAATTATGTGGAGGTTTGGAATGAAAAGGATATAGATATGTGTCAGATGGAGGAATGGTGGGAAACGAGAATGCCGATAAAATTAAACCCAAAAATGGGTCGAAAGGATGCGCCGCGTATGTACTGAACCGTGCCAGCACTTAGGTTGCTGTTTCTTCCATCTCCTCGATACGTGTTCCATGCAGCGTGGGCGTCGTGTTGGGTGTGCTTTCTGTGTTGTGAAAAATAACATCCGCACAGCCTCTTTAAGAGATATTCATTCGTATGCCTTTTCAATGCAAACAGCAATCCCATCCCAGATCGTCGGGAGCTCTGCGCTGTGACACACAAAGGTTAGGTTGAGGGATCGCTTGAGGATGGGGGCTCTGTGCTGTCAATGCTCATGCGGTGCCGTCGCAGTCTTTCTATGCCCCTCCCCCGCAGAAGTTATTGTGGTTTTCTCGCAGTTGCGGAATGTGCTGGACGCAAATTCGGATTTACCTCAGAAATAAGCAGAAAACAAGAGTAGAAATGAAGTTAGTGGTGTAAGCAAACCGAGCTATGAGATCCCTGCAACACACGTCCCATTTGACCCAATAGACAAAAGGGAAGGGACTATCTAAACGTATATTAATGGAATAACTTACTTCGGACCACCATGTGTCGGATGCTATCGCCTTGGAGGCATGCGGTTCCGAGAACCGCAAATATATATATATATATATATATATATATATATATATATATATATATATATATATATGGAAATTCGCATTACACCATAAAGGGCCCTCAGGTGAGATGTATTGGAAAGTTCATGTGTAGTTAGCCCAAACCCGTTGTATAGAGGGAATATGTGTGATTCATCCGGGCTGCGACGCTTTGAGTTCGCCATTTTTCTTTCTCTATTGTTATTTTTGACCATTAAGCTGCAAACAGCCACTACCTTTACCTTCACAACTCCATCCCGCAAACATTGCTTCACCGCCATTCCCAAACAATGCCCGCCAACCACCAAACCACCACAGCAAACCCCCCACCACCTTCGCCTATCTCCTACAACCATCGACCACACCACCAGTCAACACCAAACGTCGTGCTGTCCAGGGCCCGTTCGGTAATTGATGCCGAACGCGTCGAGCCGCGGGTACGAATGCGTTCCTCTCAGGGAGAAATTCGGATCAAAAAGGCTTCACGCCCCTTTTTCTCCGTCCAATGGGCGAGCGTCTGGCAATATGGCCCCGCCTCCAAGCGCGATGAACGTGGATTCTGTACGAGAGGAATTTGGATCAAAAAAGGTTCACTCCCCCTTTTTGCCGCACCAATGGCTGAACAGAGGGTGGCGTGGCCCCGCCTCCAATCGCATTTTGATCCTGAAATTTGCATCTAGGCTCCTTCTCCGGTCTATAAAGACGCGAGCACAAGGAGACTCGCGCGGCTGGTCGGGGCGAGTGAAGAGTTCGAGTCGAGTGAATATGGCGGTCGGCATCGAGGTTGTGGTGTGGGGGTCGCTCGTCTCTTCGTTGGTGCCGTCTCGTCGCGGGATCCAAGCCAGCCAGCCATTCCCCTCTCCCTGAGCATCAGCAATTCCCCCCCATCCGCGTTGAGAGAGTGTCGGGGGACCCCGTTCCTCCCCCACCCTAAACGTGTGCCAAACAAACTGCTTGCGTGGAGCACGCCGGAGAGGGCTCTCCGACCACGTCAGGGGCACGGAGTCGGGGCGCAGCGGCACGGACATTGCGGCTTTCCCGCCATCGTGTCACAAGGACGCAGGTAAGACCTTCTCGGTCTCGTGGACCTGGCCGCTCCTCCAGGTTCCACGCTCATTTCGGTCCACGGACCTCTCTGCCTCCTTCCCTGCGAGGGTGGCTTTCTTTCCTTTGCTTTTTGGAACGAGTGATGTGGCGCCGAGTCCCGACAAGTAGAACTGTATAAGTGTTGTAAATAATTGCCCTTTTATTCGGTCGTATTGCTTTTGTCTTGACTGTTATTTGTTGCATTTTGTCTTGACTGTAATATACGTGCATTGCTTGTTTAACTGTTTCCCGCTTTGCTTCGTCTCCTTCCTTTTATTGAATCTCCATCTTGCATCATGTAAGGGATTGATAGTGGGTTTAAAATGCCCGGTAAATAATCTGAACCGTTGAGGTCGACGATAACTCCGCTCGGTTATCTCTGTAGCACGGAACGAGCCGCTTAAGCGGTTCGTGTCCGGAGTCGACCTGTGGCGTGGTACAACTCCTCGGTACGCGACTCGCGCGAGTACTTAGGTAAATCAACCATTCGGCGATCGGACCCTATTTCGCGCGGGTGGAATGCGGACTGAGTTGTGGTGAGGTTAAACCCCCACCCGTGACCGGCTCCGGGCGGTAGTTCCCGGAGGGTCACGACTGAATTGTCCGTTTCGGTGGGTGAGGCGGCTGCTTTTGGCTACACGCGGTCGTTCGCACGCCGGCGGGCGCGAATTCGTAAATGCATATATATATATATATATATATATATATGCATATATATATATATATATGCATATATATATATGCATATATATATATATATATATAGATATATATATATATATATAGATATATATAGATATATATATATAGATATATAGATATATATAGATATATATATATAGATATATATATATATATATATAGATATATATATATATATAGATATATATATAGATATATAGATATATTATATGGATATATATATATAGATATATATATAGATATATAGATATATTATATGTAGATATATTGTTACGGTTCTCGGAACCGTGTGCATACAACATACAGTTGTCCCGAGTCAGTTATTTCATTAATATACGTGAAGTTAGGTCCCTACCTTTTGTCTAGTGGGAAGACGAGGGAGTGTGTTGCGATGGGCTATAGTTAGGATTAATAAATCATTTTTTCCCTTTTATTTTATTAAATCATTTTCCCTCCATTCCACCTCCCACTCTTCCTCATTTATTTTCTGAGGTGAATTTCCTCGCACACTCATCTCGCTTACCACAGCGTACCTCCGTCTATCCAGCGACTCGTTTTCAGAGGCAAAATCCCGATGTTCGCATCGGCTTCCACCTTTCTAAACCCAGACACGCACGGCGTGGGCGGGCCAGACGGGTGTCTTGCCGAAACCCACCCAGAAAGGCAGACCACATGAAGGACCAGTCCAAGCGGGATGCTCAGATTGGAGGATGACGTTGGTTTCACCATGGCTCCTCCCCGAGCTCCAGGCTGTATAAAGCACGGACCTCTGAATTGGTCGTTGTCATTGGAATTGTGAAGAAGTTGGGGAGATTGAAGAGAATTGCGAGTTTCAGGGTCGAAGTTTGAGAGGTTGAAGAGAATTGCGAGTTGTGAAAGTGTTCTGGCTGCTTGGCTCTGCCTATGT
>NC_140961.1:53846462-53981462 GCF_056783735.1 Eptatretus burgeri
GCGATCGCACCTCGCCGCAGGTCGACTTCGGACACGGGCCACTTAAGCGACCCGTTCCGTACTATCGGGATAACCGAGCGGTGTTATTCGTCGACCTCGACGGTTCGATTAATTATCGGGCGTATTCAGCCCACTACCAACCCTTTACGTGAAGCAAGATGAGGATTCAATGAAAGAAATGACGAAGCGAAGCGGGAAACAGTTCAACACAAAGCACATTTATTCGCGATGAACGGAAAGCGCACATATACAATTCCACCAAAAGCACATAGAAAAGAAGAGAAACACAATGCAATTTTTACACAAAAAGCAAATGCGACAATGCAGATCTAATACCGATTACGCGAGCACACGGCAACACTTATACAATTTTACTTCACAGACGGCGCCGACAACACATACCCAAAACCAAGGAAAAGAACACCCTCAAAGATGAGGCGGGCCTGAGGCCGAGACCGGGTCGGGCCTACCCGTCTGGTGATGAGACGCGGAGCGGCGATGGTGCCTCAACTCCGCGGGCCTCGCGGGCAGTGTCTGGTAGGGGGTGGGAAAGGGGCCCCCTTGGTCGCACTATCTCAGCGCGGGGGGGAAACAGGAGGGGGTTGCTGATGCTCGGGGTATAGAGGGTTTCCACTCTGCCTCGAGTCCCGCGACGAGCATCTCCACCTCGGCCAGGTCGCGCCGTCGGCCTCCCTGGTGTGCAGCTCCCTGCACGACGCGAGCACCCCCTCGTCTGCCCTCGCCGCCTCTCCACAGCTCCGTCCCCTTTTGCTCCGACTCCAACGCACACGACGACGACCAACTCCTTCTTGCTTATTCTTCCCAACTCCACCGCCCGCGAAGTCTTAACTCTCTTATCTGACGAACGCGGTCGCTTATATCAGCCCCGTGGCTTCGCTCTCTCATCTTTGACCCCCTCCCTTCGACCTTTCACCTCGCTCCCCATTGGCCCGAGAAAAAGTGGGCGTGAATGCTTTTTGATCCATAAATTTGCATATATCGATCGCCCTCCAACGCCCTGGGGGCGGGGCCAAATCGCCCCTCGCTCACCGATTGGACGGAACAAAAGTGGGCGTGTGTCGTTTTTGATCCGTTTTTGAAGTGGAAAATCCGTGGTTTTGTACACGCTGTTCGGCGCGCGCCCTGCACGAGTCCAACACCGGTACCCACAAGCGGCGCAAGAACGGTGGCGATGCGACGGTTGCGAGGTGTGACGTGAAGCGGCGCCGCGGTGGGTGGTTGATGTTGTTGTGGTTGTAACAATGGCGGTTGGTCCAAATTAAAGATAGTAAAAGAAAAACGGCTATCCTGAAGAGTCGCAGCACGCATAAATGACATGTATTCCCACTAGACAACGGGTTTGGGCCTAACTACACATATACTTACCGAGATACCTCATCTAAGGGACCTGAATGGTGGTTTGCGAATTTGGTAACCACAACACTACCCCCTCCCCTTTTTACAGACTCGTCCCGAGTCGTCAAATTTTTCGTGTGCCATCATGTGTAGTTTTCCCCTAGTACATTTTACCTACGGATCCCTGAGTGCGACATTCATGGTATTCGTGTCCCCAAAATAAATAACCTGAGGGCTGCGTAACTACCTAAACAAACTCACTCACACGGACGACTTAAATAAAATTGCCGGCGCTAGGACATACATGCCGGGGGCGCACTCATATTTACAGTACATCTTACCTTAACTTACAAATTTTACACTAAACCATGGCCCAGGATCACTGAACTCTGCAAAAGAAAACAGTTAGCAGGGAGCCAGGCTGCCCACATGCAGTCTCTGGCTCAAAACAATGCAGGTGACAGGGAACGTGGCTGGCTGCTCACACGCAGTCCAAGGCCTTCCTTTTTGAACTGAACGCAGTGAACCACAACGGTGCATGGGCTGCACAAACGCAGTCTCCGTGCCAGCTCAAGTGGCACACGCAATGAACACAACGAATGGATGGATGAATGGTTTGAACTGAATGCAGTGAACCACAACGGTGCATGGGCTGCACAAATGCAGTCTCCGTGCCAGCTCAAGTGGCACACGCAATGAGCACAACGAATGGATGGATGAACACAAACACGGTGCACGGGCCGCCACTGCAGGCCCGTGTTGTAGCTGCCAACAGGGCAGTTCTTGTAGCTTGCAAACTGTTGCCTTGCGGATCCTGGCGCACATGGAAATGAACAGGGGGGGGGGGTAAAGCAAAAATTGAACGGGGCTGGTGAACATGGGCAGTGGGCATGGCATGGCAAAGGCAGCAGGCAAACTCAGCCCGCCGAATAAGGCCGCTGCAGGCAAACACAGCCCGCAGATGAACTGGCCGGCACAGGCCTTGAAGTACCACAGCTGCAGATGATCCGGCCGGCACAGGCCTTGCAGCACAGCCGCTGCAGACGAAGTTAGCCGGCCTCTGCCTTGCAGCAAAACACGGCCAGCCGATGAAGTTGGCCAGCTTTTGCCGTTCAGTGGAGGTTGGTGGAGGGAGTGCGGTGGTGCTGGCCACCTGGAAGGTGGGCTTGGACCTACCTACCTGTCTCCCCCCCACCTATCGCCTTTGCCTGTCACTGTACATACCCACTCCCTTAATTTGTCAAACCCCAATTTAGCCCCAACTTATTTATTTTTTTTTTTTTTTTTTTTACTTCCCCACTATAAATCGTCCCCTAACCCCCTTTATCGTCCTTGTTCGGCTAACCTATTCTGTCACCTAGCCTACTCCCAACCCCTACGTTCCCTTCCCGGAGGGGAACAAGGGAGAGCTAACGTCCTGTGTCGAGGCCCAACGAAGCCTCAGAATGGCCTCCCCAGAGTTCGGCGATCTAACCCAAAGTGGGTCCAGCGGCCCACAACGAGAGCGAGGGGATGGATGGTGCGGAGGGGTACATCTCCTAATCTACCCTATCCATTTAACAGTTAAACTACCCCGGGGCTTTCAACAAGCGCCTCTCGCTTAAACTATTGGTTCTAACAACCCAGATTCCCGTCGCCTATGTTGGTGTCCTCACAATTTCGGGCCTCGCCCCCCAATTTTCGCTCCGTGCCCTCACACGGTCTCCTGGCTGGGACACGTGGCTCCCTTTGGCAGGCACGACCCTCTGCCAAATCTCCGACGATGACACCCCCGGGCACTACACTGCCTCCGAGCCTACCAGCTCCCAAAACACCGGGGAGTGCCCCCCATGGCACCTCCCCTGAAACGCACACGTGGCAGGCTGGCTTCCCAGGCTCCTTTCCGAGGGTCACCCTTGCCCACAACACTGCCCACGCGGCTAATGGCGCCCCGGGCCTCCGCACCAAGCAGACGCACCCGTGCCCACTACGCTATCCCGGCCCCCCATGGGCCCTTGGCCTACCACGGCCGACTAGCCTGGTGCCCGGGGTACCCACTCAGCGATACTCACCTTTCGCAGCCACGCTCCCAAGCCCGTCAACAGGGCTCCTGCACCCCTCCAAATGGGTCTCGAGCCTACTTTCCCACCAACAACAAAACGACCTCCATATTTCAATTTGACTAACCCAGCTAACTCACTTTATACTGACCCCGGGGTCCCTTGGGCGGGAGTCACTCCTCCCCCCAATCACTCATCGCACCATGCATTCCCCATTCACTCCACACACACAGACCCGCTGGCCTCACTCACTCAACATGTACACGTACTCACCTCAACCCACAACTCTTCAACACACACACCGCTGAACTCTGCCATCCTTCGAACTACCTCCCCTAACTAACTCGTGCTCCCACGTCGTCCCTTAAACTAGTAGCACGTTCCTTTTAACACTACGTAGCTAAACTACGTCAACTCTACACACTCACTAGTCTGTCACTGTCTCCAAATCATCAAAAATTACTTTTATTTCCCAACCTAAATCTGGCTACAATCCCTCTAACTAATCCATTCCACGGACTCCATGAGGACTTACCCCTGCCCCATGAAGTCGGTCTAGCTAAGCTAACCCTTCCCCCTAACTAGTTTCCATCCTGTGCCCAGGTAAGGGGGTCTTCCACCCCTTGCCCAGGAATCCTTTGCACCCGAAAGTGAGGCTTGCTTTTCTTTTTTTCATGCGCAGCACCTGCGCGGCAACTCGCGCACTATACACCTGCCCGTGACGTCATGCAGCTGCACGTGTTCCTCGTCCCTCCTTGGACGGTATCATCCGGCCGGGATACCCCTCCTGCCGGATTCCAACCACACGTGCAGCCATGACGTCATCGTGCGCATAAAAAAAAACACAAGCCCCACGTCTCGAGGGGTTCCCCACGCGAACACATGTGCTTTGCCCGTTGGAGCTTAACACACACGATCGCGTGGAGAACCCGTCCGGTCCAAATCCGTTTACCTGCCTAAACTTTGTCCGTCCGCGGGATCGGCAAATCCACCGCGTGCGTTTCTGGACCGGGACTTCACTCTCGCGAGCGAGCACGTGGTGGTCTCGTGCGTTGCACAGCACGGACCTCGTGCTCACTGCTGGGTGAACCCGGCACGGTCCCCGAAACAGCTACAGCCGCTACCCGGCTTTCTTTCTTCTCATGTCGCCGTCGTCGCCATTCGACCCACGCACACCTGCGTGTTACGACGCTCACACTCCATTCCATCGCATTCACACCGGGAGACGCGGCTGCGTGCTCCCGCATGCCGACCGACATCTCCCTTACATACCGCTCTCTCACACACACGGTCTCCCTTGCACTCGGCCGTTCACCCACGCATGCCATTACCCCTTTCGCACACGTGGCTCCACGCACTCGCGGTGCCTCATCCACACACCGTGCCTCACTCATACACGCGGGGGCACTCAACCGCGGTGCCTCATCCACACTGGCCGTTTCATCCACACACACGGCCTCACTCACACACGGTGCCTCACCCACACACGCGGGGGCACTCAACCGCGGTGCCTCATCCACACTGGCCGTTTCATCCACACACACGGCCTCTTCCACACACGGTGCCTCATCCACACACGGCGTGCTGGGAAGCACGCACTCCGGCACCATCGCCACCACACCACTCACACACGGGGTCGCTTCCACACACGGGGACGCACTCACACCTTGCACCACACACACAGGGACAACCACACTGGGGATTCGAGTCCCCACAAGGGTCTCCGGGGCCTCTATACCCCCCAAGCTCTCCGTGCACCTGTCCACAGCACCCGTCCTCTCAACCTCGCAAAGCACGACCGAACTCACCTGGTCGTGACTCGCCTCAAGGGGGCAGACTCCCTCCCCTCGTTCCTGGAGGAGGCCATCCAGGTGCTCGCACTGGGTCTCCACACGCTCCGCGAGCTCAACCCCATTGTCCTCCACTACCTGTGTGTGTGCGTCACTTCCCCCGTCTTCATCGTGTTGTCTCTCCTCTATTTTTTCTATCTCCCGTGTCTCTATACATTTATAAGTTTCTGTCGTCGTCACCTCGTGTCTCGTCTCACACGTTTTGGTCTCCCCATTTAATTTTTCCCTTTTGGTCACCGTCGATTCCTCTGTCACGACCATCGCCCAACACGCCCCCCGAATTATTTTTTTACCCGCCTCCACCGCGGGCTTGTCAGCCGTTGCACCCCCTTCCAGCTCGTTTGCTCCCACACGTGGAGTCGCCATTCCCAGCTCCCTGGTCATGGCCTTCATGCCCGCCTGCAGGCATCGGCCCATGTTCTGCGTCTCACCCCGTAGCTCTTTCATTTCTTCCTTCATGTTTGTTTCCATTCCGTTCATT
The DNA here is from genome assembly GCF_056783735.1 of Eptatretus burgeri. Taxonomy (NCBI): domain Eukaryota; kingdom Metazoa; phylum Chordata; class Myxini; order Myxiniformes; family Myxinidae; genus Eptatretus; species Eptatretus burgeri. The sequence continues at coordinate 53,852,189 of NC_140961.1, forward strand.
TGTTGTGTATTCGCATCCAATTTTTGTGTATTCGCATCCAATTTTTGTGTATACGCATCCATCCTTTGTGTATACGCATCCATCTTTTGTGTATTCGCATCCATCTTTTCGTTCATTTGTTGTGTATTCGCATCCATCTTTTCGTTCATTTGTTGTGTATTCGCATCCATTTTTTGTGTATTCGCATCCATTCTCGCTGTCATTGCCGCCAGCATGGCGAATAGCTGGGCCATGTCGGGTGCGCTTGGGTGAGCCGTTTCGGCAGGGATCGGGGAAGGGTTTTGGTGGAGGGGGGGGGAGGGGAGGTGTCATACACCGCGGCCGCTGCCGCACCTATTTCGGGCTCTGGGTTCAGTTGGACGAGTTCATGTTCCTGCACGGGCATTCCATCCTGGGCCATGGATTCTACACATTCTACATCCATTTCTAATACCCCCGGCTCCCGCTCGCCTTGAGACGCCATCTTGCTTCTCTTAAAGGGTTAATTTGAATCGCTCGTAACTTGGAGGGAATCGGGGGTCGCTTCTCTCACCCCTGGACCGATTCCCGTGAATTTAATTGGAGACAGGAGAGCCCGTTTTCCTGTTCTCCGATACCAGTGCCGCGAGGAGGGCGATGAGTTTGTATCGCACGACCTGACACCAGTGTTACGGATTCGCGCCCGCCGGCGTGCTGACGGCCACGTAACTCGAATCGCGGCACGTCGCCCACCGGACGGACAATCCAGTCGTGACCCTCTCGGACTAACGCCGGGAACCAGTCACGGGTGGACCTTTCGGTCTCACCGCGATCGAGCCAATCAGCCCCCGCGTGGGATAGGGTTGCTCGCCAAATTCGACCTACCTAAGTACCCACACGGAGGGTAGATCGGGCGATCGCACCTCGCCGCAGGTCGACTTCGGACACGGGCCACTTAAGCGACCCGTTCCGTACTATCGGGATAACCGAGCGGTGTTATTCGTCGACCTCGACGGTTCGATTAATTATCGGGCGTATTCAGCCCACTACCAACCCTTTACGTGAAGCAAGATGAGGATTCAATGAAAGAAATGACGAAGCGAAGCGGGAAACAGTTCAACACAAAGCACATTTATTCGCGATGAACGGAAAGCACACATATACAATTCCACCAAAAGCACATAGAAAAGAAGAGAAACACAATGCAATTTTTACACAAAAAGCAAATGCGACAATGCAGATCTAATACCGATTACGCGAGCACACGGCAACACTTATACAATTTTACTTCACAGACGGCGCCGACAACACATACCCAAAACCAAGGAAAAGAACACCCTCAAAGATGAGGCGGGCCTGAGGCCGAGACCGGGTCGGGCCTACCCGTCTGGTGATGAGACGCGGAGCGGCGATGGTGCCTCAACTCCGCGGGCCTCGCGGGCAGTGTCTGGTAGGGGGTGGGAAAGGGGCCCCCTTGGTCGCACTATCTCAGCGCGGGGGGAAACAGGAGGGGGTTGCTGATGCTCGGGGTATAGAGGATTTCCACTCTTGCTCGAGTCCCGCGACGAGCGTCTCCACCTCGGCCAGGTCGCGCCGTCGGCCTCCCTGGTGTGCAGCTCCCTGCACGACGCGAGCACCTCCTCGTCTGCCCTCGCCGCCTCTCCACAGCTCCGTCCCCTTTTGCTCCGACTCCAACGCACACGACGACGACCATCTCCTCCTTGCTTCTTCTTCCCAACTCCACCGCCCGCGAAGTCTTAACTCTCTTATCTGACGAACGCGGTCGCTTATATCAGCCCCGTGGCTTCGCTCTCTCATCTTTGACCCCCTCCCTTCGACCTTTCACCTCGCTCCCCATTGGCCCGAGAAAAAGTGGGCGTGAATGCTTTTTGATCCATAAATTTGCATATATCGATCGCCCTCCAATGCCCTGGGGGCGGGGCCAAATCGCCCCTCGCTCACCGATTGGACGGAACAAAAGTGGGCGTGTGTCGTTTTTGATCCGTTTTTGAAGTGGAAAATCCGTGGTTTTGTGCACGCTGTTCGGCGCGCGCCCTGCACGAGTCCAACACCGGTACCCACAAGCGGCGCAAGAACGGTGGCGATGCGACGGTTGCGAGGTGTGACGTGAAGCGGCGCCGCGGTGGGTGGTTGATGTTGTTGTGGTTGTAACAATGGCGGTTGGTCCAAATTAAAGATAGTAAAAGAAAAACGGCTATCCTGAAGAGTCGCAGCACGCATAAATGACATGTATTCCCACTAGACAACGGGTTTGGGCCTAACTACACATATACTTACTGAGATACCTCACCTAAGGGACCTGAATGGTGGTTTGCGAATTTGGTAACCACAACAATATATATATATATATATATATATATATATATATATATATATATATATATATATATATATATATATATATATATATATATATATATATATATATATATATATATATATATATATATATATATATATACACACACACATCTTTCGGCTGCTCCCGTTAGGGGTTCTCCACAGCGGATCATCCATTATGATCCGCATACTGATTTGGCATAGGTTTTATGCCGGATGCCCTTCCTGACGCAACCCTGGTCGCCTCTTATGACACGGGGATGAGGATTGGGTTTCGCCATGATTCCGGGCTGCCCTACACCCTCTCATAGCGCGGCTCAGCACAGAGCAGAGCTCCCGTCCTCAAGCGATCCTCCAACCCAAGCCTCCGAGTAGCCGGATTACAGGCGTAGGCCACGACACCCGGTCGTGTGTGTGTGTGTGTGTGTGTGTGTGTGTGTGTGTGTGTGTGTGTGTGTGTGTGTGTGTGTGTGTGTGTGTGTGTGTGTGTGTGTGTGTGTGTGTGTGTGTGTGTGTGTGTGTGTGTGTGTGTGTGTGTGTGTGTGTGTGTGTGTGTGTGAGATTGTGTAATTTTGTCAACTTTTCACATAGAATCTGGAAACTTGTAATTTTTCACTTCCTATGTTTACAGTGAACACAAAAACAGCTGTTTCCAATTTTTTTATTCATAAGCAGTCACCAAAATTTGGGAAATTGCCATATTTTATCCATTATAGCACATTCAGAGATAATAAAATATCTGTTCAGCTAAATTTAACCCAGTTAGGCATCATTTACGGACCCCCCAAAAGATGACAGCCAAATATGCACAAAAAGGACGTTGTGTAGTACTGAGAACATACAATTTGAATGGATGTGCAAATACAAAACACAAAGATGCTTCGGCATATATAATTATTTAGTCATCAAAGTCCTCATTTTCCTCGTCATTGCTTGAATTCTCATCTATTGCGACATTGTTGCATGTGTCCTCAGCTCCTTCACACTTGTAGAGCTCTGTACAGGCTAGATTAAGTGCCTTACAAGAGCACCGTCCTCTGCACTTACTGGCGAACCAAGAAGACTTCACAAGTTCCACCACAGCCTCTGGTGCTGCTGGAACTTTTGAGACAACTGGGACATAGTGGCCATCCTCCAGTTGTCGCCATCCCAGAGTAACAGGATCCAGTAGGATTGGTACAGCTACTAAGTCTTGCAACCATATGTTGGCTTGTAGGTGTGCGCGCAATATATGCTCAGTGATACATCCTTGAGTCGGAAGTAGCTTCTCCACACCTTTGACGATTTGATTTATGTGCTTTGCAGTATTTGCTGAGAGATGACCGTTGCTGACTGATTCAAATCATGTGTTCGGGCTTCAGTTTTTACTGTGTACATGCCCTTCAAGATCCATAGAATCATGCTATGTAGTTCATGTGGAACTACATCTTCTGCTGAGTTTTCCAGCGTTCCATTGAAAACACATGGGTCCTTTTTGACCTGCTCAATCGATTTACGTAGCACCATGGAAGCTTCGAAGATCTTCTTGTTATCATGTGGGTCAGGTCTGTGTACTGCTTCTCCGACTGCTGCGTTTTGTTTGGCTTTGGAATGTATCAGCGTAGGCTTATTTGGCAATAGTGTGAACTGAACGAGTTTGACATTCTTCTCGATTTTCTGTCGCAACCATCTCCGTGCTGTTTGGGCATTTGAAAATCTTGACCAATATTCAATATCGTGTTGTTTCATCTTCGATACATAGTCCTTTTCTGCTTCATCGATGGGTATGATTTCACCTTGTTCGTTATGCTCCTGTATTTCAGCAAAGAACTCGATTTTGGCTGCTATATAGTGAATAGTTGTTTCACTATCATCGGTATTGCCACTGGTAGAGGTATTTGAGGAGGGTAGACTGTCTCCAGCACACTCAAGCTCACGCTTCAGAAGATGCCACTGTTCAGTTATACACTGCTTGTGATACACAATGTCCTGTGACAGTGCATCATTGTCAGATATGACATTAGCATAGTTCACTTTCGACTCTGGGTTGTTGGAGTGTTGCACTATATCATGTATCAGAGTTCCAATATTTCCTGACCGGCATTGGTGCAAAACGTCTTGAACTTTGCCTTGGCAGAAAAAGCACTTACTTTTATCGTAGTTCATGGATTTTGAACGAGTGTGCCTTCCTGATACTGACAGTTCTTCAGGTTCTCCATGGTGCGACGAGGTAGCTGGTCTCCCTATGGTTCGTTGAAGAAGACTAACATCGGATGTTGCACAAGCTCGTTTATATCGCTTTTCATCACTTTTTTTTATGTTCTTTATTGGTGCTTGCCGCATAGCATGTTCTGTACCACACAACAGCCTTGTCACTTAGATCACCTGCTGCCAAGTCCCTGATTTTTTTCACTGAGTGTAATGAACTCACTGTTCCCAAAACTCACTCTCAAACGAACCGCTGTCAAGAATTTGTCGTACGTTGAATGTTCCTCAGATTGTGGTGGTTCTTTCAATTTCTCTTGTTTGGAGCTCTAACACTTTATGCATAGTTTATAGTTTATTTCTGTGCGCGCCCTTTTCTCTGGGGGTTCTTTGCTTTGTGCCATGAGTTATCTGCAAATAGAGAAAAAACACATAATTGATAATTTTTATGTAAAAGACACCATGTACATTGTCTAAATATGCAGGATCAGGCAAATATATCAGAGTGGTCATATTGATGAGTGTTAGGGATTATGATTATGATGTCTATTATAGATCTTCTACTGCATACACTGTCTGAAAATACGAAACGAAATTTGTCATCAAAATTTTTTTTATCGATTTTCATCACTCGCTGGCCGCCATCTTGGATTTTTGTCATTACCTTCGCATTCTGCGAGAGGTTATGTTTTGGTCGGCGTGTATTTATTTATTTATTTGTTTATTTATTTGTAATCTTGTGATTCGTATAACTCAAAAAGTATTAAACCGAATTGCATGAAATTTGGTGGGATGATTGGTTATTAGCCAGGAAGCATTCGATTAGATTTTGGGATCGTTCGAGTCAAAGGTCAAGGTCACAAAAAGGTCAAAATCGTCTTTTTACGATAACACGGTCAATTTTTATTCAATTTGCATGCAACTAACGCCAAAATGTTCAGAATTCAACGCCTCATCTTGTGATATGCAATATGACACAATGACGCCCATACTCTTGTTACCGGTTAGGGGTCAAAGGTCAGGGGGGTCACGACCTTGAAAAATATGCGGTTTTTGTCATAACGCGGTCAATTCTTGTCCGCTTTACATGAACCCAGCACCAAAATGTTCAGAATTTAATGCCCAATCTTGTGACACAATGACGTCATAACACGTCACCGGTTGGGGTAAAATGTCGGGGGGGTCACGCCCTTGAAAAATATGCGGTTTTCGGCATAACTCAGTCAATTCTTATTCGATTTGCATGAAACCAGCATCAAACGAGATTACCTTCTCTTGTTGAAACGTTGTATTCACCGAGCTTGCGAGTGAAGACTCGCCAAAACGACGTGAGTTGATTGTTGTTTAGTCCGTAGCCCCCAAAAGTCGGGGGGGGGTCATGACATTATAGATATGTGGTTTGTGTCATAAGACCATTCATATGAAACCAGTTCCCCACACTCATACCAAGAACAAAAAAAGTAGTGGCGGCGAAGGTATGCGCTCTATGAGTGCCCGTTCTAGTTAGCAATGTTTTGAAAAATTGGAAACAGCTGATTTGTAGTCCTATGTGATCTTAGGAAGTGAAAAAACACAAGTTTCCAGATTCTATATGAAAAGTTGACCATTGTATGAATTGCTACATAACAACATACACTATATATTGTTGTAGAGCCAGGAGTCGGTTGCGAGCACGACCGCGAGGTGGAGCAGTCGGGTTGACTACCGAACACCTGGAATCTAGATCGTACCTTTCGGAAAACTCAAAGGTACGGGTCCCTTACAGGACCGTGAATCGTCAATAAATCAACCACGTGGGACAGGGTTATCTGCCAAACTTCAAAATACCAAGAGGCACATGTGGCGAGCTACCGAGGATTCACACCCTCGACGGCACTCGTACGGGACGAGCCGTATGCATGCTCGACCCGTGCGTAACCCGAGTGGTTGGTTACCGAGGTCCCGTCGGTCCAAATGTACAATTTGCCGCTTCCCAAATTTCCCAACATGCACCGTGCTAAGCCAATGAAAGAAACACGAAAACGAGCCGAAACATTTAACAGGGGATTCATTTATAATGGGGCGAGGGGGGGGGGGAGCACGCAAGGAGCAGAGTTATCCAATAAGAAATGAAATGCAATGTACAAGCAAAAGCACTTATCCAGTTTCTACTTAAAGACGGGGCTCCACGGACACACACACGCACACACAGACCCCAGAAAGAAAAATGGACCTTCCCGCCTCGTGTGGTTTGGCCGAGACGAATGAACCAGACTGGCGTCGAGATGCGACCAGCCCAGCGTCGAGAGATGCGTTCCGCGCTCAGCGTCGAGAGATGCGTTCCGTGCTCAGCGTCGCGAGATGCGTTCCACGCTCAAGCAGACCAGACGCGCTCGAGATGACTGAGAACCAGACTCCAGCGACAGCACGAGATGAGAGCAGACGCCAGCGACAGGACGAGATCAATCTCCCCCGTTCGTCCTAAATCACCAACCTTTCTCTCTCGGAGGGAGGGCCTCTTTTCCTGACCACTCACCTCTTGATTGGCTGGAACCATCACGCAATTCCCTGGCCGCCCTCCATTGGACAGACGCATGGTAGGAGAGGCAACTCCCACCCTTCTGGGCGGAGTCCCGAGCGGAGGCGTTTGTGGCTCCGCCCACCTCCTCACCTCTGGCCGCATGCTTAATGGTGATCGTGTTGAGTCGGAAACGGGGAGGGTGAGACGCCCGCTCCTTGCCGATTGGCTAATCCGACTTACTTTTTTTGGATTGTGACCTGATTACTAAAAATCACCTTTTAAAAAAATCATAATTTCAATAATTTTCCTCTGATTTTCATGATGTTGGGTTTTATGAATATTTAGTAGATGGTGACACATTTTCTTAATTTACTTTATATCCCTAAATATTGAAGTTCAAGGTCATATGGCGATCTGAAAAGAATGTGGACATCATTGGATCGTGGGTAACGTGGGAGGAATACCCTTTGCGATTGCTTTGTGATCACAGATATCTAGTTATCCTCACCAAAGGAGGGGGTATTGCATTTGGGTCCGTTTGTCTGTTGGGTCGCCAAAATAGGTGACCCTTATTGTCAGTAATTGTCTGTTTGTTTGGATGTTTGTTCGTTTGTCATCAGCATAATTGGTAGTAAACGTGGGCCGATTTTGACCAAACTCGGGTGGTAGGTACATCTTATGACCTCGTGCTTTGGAAATTGTGATGGTTGCTTGGGACGCATTGGTTCCCTAGCAACAACCGAAAAACCTTCAAAATCGGTACCGTTCACGCGAAATCAATTCCGAAAGCCATTATCCCACGTAGGGTTATGAAATTTGGCACGAATGATCTACAGGTGATGCTCTATCAAATGTATTCCGGTTTTTGTGATATATGGAATACTTTACCCGCAGTGCCCCCTACAATTAGGGTATGCGCGAAAATTAAAGGCCCCCGAGCGACCAGGTGAGTGCATCGATGCAAATGAAACTTTGCAGGTTCATGGTACTCAATGAGTACTACAACTTTGCCTCAGGACATATTGACCGATTTCGCTTAGGTCAGGGGTCAAAGGTCAATTAGTGCAAAAATCGATACTATGCGAGAGCTGGAGGTGCCTTCGCGCCAAATGCTACTCCTTCTTGGGTTATGGTCGGGTGGTCATGAGAATTCACACTAATCATCTGGAATGCATTGTGCACTAACGATTGAGCCGGATTTTCGATTTAGATCTTTGTTCACCCACAGCACCCCCTCGAACTTTGGGGATTTCCGATTTCAAACCTCATTTTCGGTACTTTTCATTCAAATGAATACGAAGTAGTTATCAGTAGATGGAACTGGATGAGATTTGATATGCATAATCTTAAGGTGATTCCCTATCTGCTATATGACATCCATTTTGCTCTATATTTTATAGTTTCCATGCTCGGCGAACCATTGCCGCCTGCCGGCTTGTCTGTTTGTTTGTTTGTCTGCACATAATGTGCCAGTGAATACCACAATTTTTACACATTCTCTTTTTCAACCAAGTACCTGTATGAAGTATGTACAATTGTAATGCGAGTACGACTATAAAGTATGTGTGGTACACTTAGAATGCAAGTACGTCCATAAAATAAATACTATAAAAACGCACCAAAAAAGTCTGAGCGAGCGACTGCAATCTTTGATTGCTCTTTCTAGTTTTATTTGTTGTTGCTTTGTTTTAATGATTCATTGGGTACACACATCTTATTGCTGTGTTTATGGAATTCAATATGGTCCATGAGCCAGTTGGGTTTGTCGGTACCATCTCAGGAGAATAATTCTTATAGTGATTTTTGGCAAGCGATACAACCCTAGAGTTAGAAAATATGTGATAGCATTGCATCGGTGGTAGCTTTTTGTGTGTTATCACCCCGTTTTATGCCTAACCTTAAATAAGCTTTTGTGCAAAATGGTCAGTACAAGGTAAGACATCCTACTTTAACTTAACAACTTTTTTTTTATCAGTCAAACATTGACATTGAAATTTGTCTCACCTTTTGCTAGGACAATTTGCTTCTCAACAAAAAGTGCCAAACATGCTGAGGTTGAAAGGTATGTCATTAGTGACATATATATATATATATATATATATATATATATATATATATATATATATATATATATATATATATATATATATATATATCAGTGTTTCCTGCGTGATAAATACCACAGCGATAAAATATAAAATTCCTGTGTGATAAATCATACCGCCACAGAATAGGTCATACCTGAGATCATTGACCTCAGTGGATGATGCCTTTGGTGCATAGAGGAGGCAAGTAAATGCCTCTAGTTTTGTCCATCAATTCCCGGGAGAGGTTCCATATATGACCCAACTCAAGGAATGTGTCCTGGGTTTCCCTGTTGCTGGTCAAGAGTTTCAAGGCACTTGTCTTCCCTTTGCCTGCAAACGCACTGACAGTGTCACATCCTGTATATGCATGCATCCCAATGAGAGCCCTACAGACATCTATGCCGACAGTGGCAGCAACCTTCATGATGTCAAGGACCCTCATCCAGGTTCTAGTTCCACATTTCTGGAACAGTGGGACTCCAATCTTGTCATGAAATGCCAAGGACATTATGAAGACATCTGTGTCATCTGATCAGATCATGACAGCCTGATAGTCCTCTCTTGCTGCATGAGCAGCATGGAGAAGTAGGCACCCATCTGCTTCTTTCTGTTGGCACTGAAGAGCTGGCACCTCCTCACTGTCTTGAGATGTGATTCTGTAACATTTGTCATTCACAGTTGCATGCAGAACCTTCCCCTGTAGCTTTTCTCTGTATTCTGGTTTCCTCCAGTCACCGACTAAGAAGGTAATGAGACTGGTCTTGTTATTAACTGTGCTCAGGAACCTCCTCCACTGCCTCACAATATGTGTGCCTGTGATGCTTTGCAGCTGGTGGCCAGCCTCTCCACCTTGTAGTGATCTCTCACTGTTCTTAATAGAGTTCTCCCTGTATGTGTCAAACACATCTATTCTGTCACCATCAGCTCCTTCCCTCAGTGCCATAGACAAAATTGTAGTGGTGACATCTCCAAAAGTAACTTGATCACCTTTTACTCTTTGGACCAAGTTCATCCCATCAACCACTGAAGCAGAGTTACCTGGGAGTTGCTCTGCCACTGTCACATTCTTCTGCAAAGTTGTGGCTGAAGTAGCTTTGTTAGTCTTTCACAGCAATCCGTCTGGTGTGGACAGGGCCCAGGGCAATGTTCCAAGGGGATGAGAGAGGATATCCTCCATCTGGAGGTGTTAGATATAGCCTATAATGAGACAACCATTCATTTTAAATAGAATGTCTTCTGTCTTACGCCGGTTTCAGAAAAGTTTATTTTGGGATGGGGTTACAAAACGGCTAATAACACACAAAAGGCTACCACCAATGCAAAGCTATCACAGTTACTGACTGTAGAGATGTATACCCTGCCAAAAATTATGAGCATTATTCCCTTCAGATGGTACCGGTGGCCAAAAATTACCGGGTCTGGCTCGTGGCCTAATATGACCGTGATGTTTTTAGGGCTTGAATATAACCAAAATCTTCAGAAAGTATTTTTTTTTTACAAGATGTTTGGAAACAACGTTTAGGCTCATGGAAGAGCAGCAAAGTAACATGACTGAGGGAATATCGGCAATGCACAGACAATGGGACAACAGACCCAACAAGGAGGGTATGAATGAATGATGAAAGAAAGGAGAGGAGAACATAGTAACATGTGAATAAAAGAGCTTGGATAGGGAAAGGTTCATGAGGGTAAGAAAGATCATATGTAGAGATAAATGGATGAAATGAAATGGTGCATTGTCATCTTGATCACTGGAGGAATGCTAGAATTGAATCACCTCAGGCATGCAGTTCCACAAGTGCGAGAAAAGAGTAACAAAGGCGTGGAGGTGAGCAGCAAGTCTGGATTTGGGGAGTTTAAAGAGGGGTTTGTTGGAAGAATATGTGCCTCCTTAAATCCTGGAAAATCTCATTGTCTCACTCTGTCACTCCAGAAGGATCATCAAATTAACCCACCTACCAATTTCCCTGGTCAACCACTGGAAGAGGATCAGTCTCTTGAACTTCTTGGCTTCACCATCAGCCATGGCCTCTCCTGGGCCAACCCCAAAGCAAATCGGGCATCCAAAGCCAGCAGCAGATTGGGTGTCCTCCATCATACCAAGTCTTTCCTTGCAAAATCAGGGCTGCCTTCACAGTCCAAAAGGCCTTTGTCCATAGCTCAATGGACAACTGCTTTCTACTATGGGCTGGCACCCCAGTATCATATATCTATCTCTATATCTCTCTCACTCCCTCAAACGCTCAATATTATTGGAATCTCCCACAAAGAGGCCAAAGCACAGGGTATGTTCCTTTTGCATCACAGCAGGTCAGTGATGTTTCTGCCTTTTAACCCTTTCTTCTCCAACATTGATCCCTCTGCTTTCTCAGTCCTCTGACCCTCCATATAAATTCCAGGATGCACGTTTTCTTCCAGTAACCTCCTCCTGGTTAAATTTCCAAAATATTGGCTGACTGCACACCTCAACTCCTTTGGACATCGCTTCTCCGGTCTATGGAACCACCTTCCACAGACTGTTCTTTCCCACTCTTCCTTTCAGTGTGTCAAAGCAGCCTGTGCACTGCAATGCTTGGAGGAGGGTGAAGGGATTGACGTCAACATCCTGGCCATTGATCGTTATTACCCCTATTAATCCTTCCTAACCCACCCCTCTTACTAGCACTGGTGTCAGCGTTTCCTCCCATTCTCTCTCTCTCTCTTTCCTGTTCATTTATTCCCTTGCTTGGTTGAACCCAATTGTTAATCCGCTACATCAATGTCAATGTAACCATGCTCTTCCATGAGCCTCGCTCATGTAGAGGAAAAATATCCATGACGAACTGAGGAGGGGTTGAGGGAAGTTGCAAGAGCTGTTCTGGTAATAAAAATCAAGCCACCAATTGTTCTGCGACGAGATAGCAACAGTTGATCTGCAGGGGGTCAGTCTTCCAAATGATGAATGCTGCACATTAATGGAGAATAGAAAAAAGTACCAACAACATTTGTTGCAAACTTTTTTGTCATTCCTCTTTAAAAAGAAAAAAAAAGTTGTTCCCTGACCGTAGTGGAAAATGAACCAATTGTTTTGGCATCATTGATGCCAAAATAGCTAATGCATCTTCCACTACAGCGAGCAACCAATGCAGCTCAAGGCTCTTATCGCTGTTATCATACTGTACTTTGAACTTGAAAGTAAAAATGAAAATAGGTTCTAGGCCATTTGCAAACTCAACATACTGTGGATGGAACATTCCATTAGAAATGAGACCAAAAGAGGGACAAAGTTCAAAGAACAGACTGTTGTAAATACTGTATGTGAAAAACTTTGACTAAAGCGGGTTGGTATAAACGTCTAACCACATAGTTCTATCGAGCTTGTGCTGGAAATGAGAATTTAGGTGAATATTCCTGTCCTGTGAATTAAGCCATGTCATTGATGAGAGATAAGCCTGGTGTTGGCTTAGTGGTTAGGGTGGCAGCTTGGGATCCTAGGGTCCTGAGTTCAAGTCCCGTTGGCTGCTGAATTAAAAATACACCAGGAGGTTGACTCAGCCTGTCATCCTTCCGAGGTCGGCAAAATCAGCACCAGGGTACTGGTAAGGGGGACACTGCATCAGCGGCATAGCCGCATCTAAACCAATGATGAGAGAGAGACAGAGAGACAGAGAGACAGAATAAACAGAATAAACTACATGCGAACAAGATATCTCTTGCTCTGATGATGAGATAAAGCTCACTGGCATCAACTCTCATTATGTTTATGGGGATGTTAAGTTGGGGAGTAAATATAGGGTGAGATATGACATGTACCATATTCTTAACAGAGCATCAGTACTGCCAAAGCAGTTTCTTGGTAGCATGGGTTATGCTGGGTGGTTTGCCATTGCCTTCCCAGCAGGTAGGGCAGGAATTTGGAAGTTGTTCACGGTGCTGCAGATAGCTCGCCAACTCTACTTCGAAGGACACCGTGGGATCATGAACATCCACCAACTACAGTAATGCTGGCAGGCGGATGCTCAGTTTGACGTCAATAAGAGGCATGGAACACATTAATGATTCACCCTGAAGTAATCGTGATAAGGCGCAGAGATGAGTCAAAGACAAGGGCAGAGAGAGTCTCTGAGAGATTTAATGGAAACGCAATCCAAGTCAACCAAGCACCAACAACCACCACTGGTACAAGTATCCCACTGCCTCACCAGCATATAAAAGCAATTCCTTGGTATCACTACATTTCCCCCCTTTTGAAAATAAACACCCAAGACATATATATATATATATATATATATATATATATATATATATATATATATATATATATATATATATATATATATATATATATATATATATATATTGTTGTGAATTCCCGCCGGCGTGCGGACGGCCGCTTTTAGCCAATGGCGGCCGCTTCGCCCACCGAACGGACAATCCAGTCGCGGCTTTCCAGATCAACGCCGAAAACCAGCGACGGGTGTGTTTTACGCACACCACAGCCTAGTCAACACTCTACCCCCGCGCTACAGGATCAATCGCCGAATTGTCGATATACCTAATTAATCGCGCGGGCAGACGACAGAGAGACTGTACCTCAACGGGGCCGCTTGGAAACGAGCCGCTTAAGCAGCTCGCTTCGTTTTGGGATAACCTAGCGGGGTATTATCGTGCAGCCCCGTTGGACCCGATCACTTTATCAGCTATTTAAAATCCAACTATATTCCGAACGTAGAACAGCAGTTCAATTAAGGGAAGAGGACGCAACGAACGGGTTAACATTTGAACAAGCAGATTTATTCAGAAAGCACACGTAAACAGTGATGCAGTCATGCAGGTATGCAATTAAGGAGAGCACGCATGCAATTATACAACCAACAAAAGCAATGCAAAATAGCTACTACCGTCTATCTATTATGTACACACTTATACAGTTCTACTTCCGGACATGGCGCCACAATGTTCATTCAAAAGAAATAAGGGAAAACCCCAGCAAAGACGAGGGGTAGACTGGACCTCTTGGGTCTTTATTTCACGGAGCTGTGATGACCGCAGAAGCTCCGCGAGGCCGGGCTGGTTACCTTCACCTTCGAGGTGCCTCGCTGGGGCGACCCGTGACGTCCCATCCTCACAGCAGCTGTCGTGAGCGCGGTCCGGCCCAGGCCCCGTCCGACGGCCTGGTGTTTCGGGCCCAGCCGGCAACACCTCAGAGGAACGAACGGGTCTTTTGCTCTTTCAGAGTTGATGCTCTCTTTAAGAGTCCGTCCGTACCTCAGCGCTGCTCGGACTGTCCCGAAGGCCGATCACTTCGGACCGTTCGATGCTGGCTGGCGACCTCTCTCCGACTCTCCCCACGTCCCGCACATGAACGCGCAGTTCTGCGCGTCACGGCAGGCCTGGCCACACTCTCCGCTCCCGTCTCCTCGGCGAACCCAGACCTTCACTGCCCTTGAACCTTGGTCTTCACACCACACCAAATCCCGACCGACTCAAATCGACTTGGCGCTCTGCGTGCCTTTTTATAGGGTTCGTGAGACGAGGTTTGATCTCCGCTCTTTCCCCTCTGACCCCCACTGGCTCCGCCCCTCTTGATATCCTGATCCGAATTCCGAGGCAAAGCTTGGAGCGAGCGGACGTGGTAGAGATCATCGACGCTGAAGGGAGAGCGGACGTTGTAGAAATCACCGTCGCTGGCAACAAGGAAACCCCCGCGTTTATTTGCAGCGATCTTGCCGTGGCCGGCGCAAAGATGGCGGCGCCCGCAGAGCCAAAGGTGAAGCGATGTTGTTTCGTTGTTGGGTATTGGGGGAGATGCGGTTTAGGAGATGGTGGTTGGCATTGTGGAGAAGGTAGTTGTGGTTGGCATCGTGGAGAGGTGGTTGTGTGATTGCGGTTTTGGAGGAGGCAGTTGTGGTTGAAATGCGGTTGATGTTGTGGAGGTGGTTGTTGTGGAGCAGTTGGTCAAAGCGATGTTGGTGGTGGAGGTGGTTGTTGTGAAGCGGTTGGTCCAAAATAAAGATAGCAAAAGAAAAACGGCGAACTCAAAGATCACAGCCCTGCACACGAATAATTTCCCGTTAAACATCGGTGGGGAAATCTATCTTAACACAAACTTATTGACATAACTGATCTAAGGACCTATATGGTGCTCTGCGAATTTCCACAGCCGTAACAATATATATAGTCAGCATCCAAAAATCAAAATTTCCATGGAAAAATCCAGTTGACGGCAGTTGACCAAACACAATGTTGCATGAATTAACATTCACAATTTTGACTTTCCTTTGAGAAATAGACATATCATCACTGTTCTCAATCACTATATCTAGCTGGTTTATGTATTGACCCAATCTTGTGGTCATACTGTGTCACTCGGGGTTTGCGCTGCTATGGGTTGTCATGAGTGTCACGAGCTGCGTCTTGGTTGCAATCGTTAATTATACCTTTTTGGGACAGATTTGGCCTGTGATTTCACGTAGCCTGGTCACTGTCTCCCAAATTTGACTCGTCTGCAAATCGAACGTGCTTTACGGGGTCTTTGAATTGGATGCAACTCGGCTGCGCAGTACTGGCTTGGGCGCTGGGCACAGTGCGAGGGCTACTCTGGCCAGGTATTTCACGCAAGTGTGCTCTATTGTGTCGTAATGTGGTCCCATTAGGCATCAGGACTTCGTATGACCTTGGCTATGGTCGTACCTTTGTGACGTCACCTGAAGACCACGCTTTGTTCAAGTGATCAAGAATTCTGACTTTCTGTCTGACATACAGGGGTGGAAGGTTTGGACCAGCCTGTTCATCATGGGCATGCTTCATTTTGGTTCTCCTTTCCTCTAGTTGTCTGAAGTTTCTGCAGGTCTCTGCAGTGTGTCATACGTGTTGTTGCTAGGTAGGAAGGTGCACACTGGTTGACCAAACATAATTTCGGCTGGTGTAGGTATGTTTGTGTCAATGGGTGTGGCTCTCAGATTTAGCAAAGCTTTGTTGACGTCTTTATCTGACCGATGGCATTTCTGCAACACTGACTTAACAGTCCAGACCAATAGTTCTGCTAATCCAATGCAGCAAAGATATCGGGGTGATGAAGTTGTGTGCTTGATGGACCAGTTGGCAACACGTCAGTTGGATATGAAGGGGGGGTTTGATCGACTCCGTGTGTTTGTTTGTCTGTCCACTCGCTTCCAGCCCAAACCGCTCAACCGATCTATCTGAACTATTCAGAGATTAATGTCACCGACCCTGCGACGGTCCCGCATTGAAGTTTCGTAAAATTCGGTTGACCGAAAAAAATTGGTCAATAGGCCAATTTGAGCCAAATTTTCTAAAATCCTCAAATTTCATCCGATTGACTTGAAATTTGAACAGGATTTGCAGATCAGGTCAGTGAATTCAAACACCTAGTAATTTTGAGGTAAACATAGGCCAAAAGGCTAATTTGGCCCACATTCTCAAAAATCCTCAATTTTAATCTGGTTGACTTGAAATTTGAAGAGCATTTTCATGTCAGGTCACTGAATTCAACTACCAATTAATTTTAAGGTCAAAAGGTCAACACATGCCTACTTTCTAAAATTGATAGGGCCAAAAACTAAATATATCACGATATCTCAAAAAGTTGTGGACGAGTGATGAAAAAACAAGGTGGATGAGTTGAATAGGTGCCAAGAACAAGCGGATTGGATTTTGGTTCGGATCCAGCCATCAGTGGGATACAAAACGTGAACTGTTCAACCTGGCAGAGGTATGCGCACCACCGAGTGCCATTCCACTTTGTGCTCTTTTGCCAAGTTGTCACTCGATGATTTTTTTTCATTTGTCTGTTTGTTTGTCTGCCCAGAACTTGAAAGTCAGGTCAGGTCAGATTACATCTGTGACTTGCTACAGGTATCATGTAAACCTGTACTAACCTGTTCCATGGTCGGGTTGTCGGCGCCTAAACCGTCTCCCCCACAAAGTTTATTGGTGAGGAGGGTGTATGATATGGACATCCAGCAGGATGAAGAACAAAACATGTCAAAGGGCGTAGGAGCTCCTTGAGAGCCAACAGACATCCATATCTAGTGCCCAACTGTGTCTGTGAATGTCCCCTTGCAGTTGGGTTACTTTTGATCAGGAGGTTGGTGGCAGGATTTCCATCCGGCCACCGTAAAACCCTTCATTCCGCAAAACATTCCAAAAGCAAAAACAAATCTGAAAACCCACTTTGTGGGAGTACGTCCTGTACAAATGCCCTTCGCAGGGCAGCTCACTGGATGACGGGATTGGGGCAAAGCCTTCGGGTCAGATTTTGATGTTATGTTAGGCTCAATCTTTGATGTTAGGAGAGAAACCACGGGGTAACTTTACCGGGTCAGATTGCGAAGTGTGTCTGTCGGGGTGGTGCTGAGGTGTCGTCCACCAGACGGCGGTCTCCTTGGGTTAACGTGCAGCGGTCGGTCCCATCGAGTGAGTGCCTGGAATGTCTTATCCCGAAGAGAGGATGATCACCTGTCTCTTTTATCATCCGAGCTCAAGCGCAATGGAGATCAGTATTGCAGCACTCTCTGAAGTTCAGAGACCGGATTGCGGCGAGATCATGGCCGGTGGTTGCACCTACTGTTGGTCTGGTCACTCTGATGGTTACCATGCCCAAGGAGTTGCTGGAGCTGTGTCCAATAAGTTGACTTCAATGATAATTGAGGTAACACCTGTCAACGAGCATATTATGAGACGAAGGATTCGTCACTCCTTGGGTGTCATTTCCCTGGTCTCTGTATATACTCCGACTGAGGCGAGTGATCTCACCCTGAAGGATGCATTCGATGCCACACTCGAGTCTGTAGTTGATCAGTGCCCCGGGCGCGATACCCTTCTAGTCTTGGGGGATTTCAATGCATCGACTGAACTGATAGGGATGGTTATGAGATTATGTGTTGGTCCTCAGGGGTCTGGAACTGTGAACCAGAATAGCACTAAGTTCCTTGACTTTGCAAGAAGTCATGGACTTAGGGTGGCTGGTTCATGGTTTCAGTGCCCACAGGCTCATCTTGGTATTCAGAGATACAATGGTATAGCTGGACTTGGTATTCCAATGCTGGTGGTGTGGCAAAGGAGATTGACCATGTGCTCGTTGATGGTCACTGGAGGATGAATCAGAACTGTAGGGTCTCCCAGAGTGCTCAGTTCCTCAACACTGACCACAAGTTTGTTGTAACAACTCTGAAGTTGCAGTGAAAATCCGGGAGAATGGTACCATCAAAGCTTAAGCTGGATGTTGGCAAGCTCAAGGATGAGAGGGTAAGCTGAGGAGTTTGCAAACAGGCTGAGTGGAGAGTTGGAGGGTCTGGGTGCTTTGGGAAATCCTAAAGAGTTGTGGATTGCCTTCAAGACCACTGTCCTTGATGTTGCCGGGAGATGTCTTGGAGCTCACCGTTGGGCGAAGAAGAATTTAATCTCTCGAGGGACACTGGATACCATTGAGCAGAGTCGCAGGGCCAGGCTGAATGGCAGAGCTGAGCTCTTCAGGGAGCTGAGGCGTAAAAATGTACGTGCACGAAGGGTGGACAAGGAGGCCGATGTGCGAGGAATCTGTGAGGGGGTAGAGCATCACATGTGGTCAAGTGATTCTTGTCCTGCTTATAGGGGAATTTGCACATTGCGTTCCTCCAAGCCCATCCCTCAGTGTACTGCAGTTAGAGCAGAGTGTGGGGGGGCTCATGACAAAGGAGTCCGAAGTGAAGGCCCGCTGGGCCAGTTACTTTGAGCAGCTGTACCAGGCTGATCCACCTGCTGTCGAGTTGGATGTCAGGGGTGTTACAATCCCAATTGCTGACACTCCAATCAACTGTGGTTTACCTTCGTTTGTGGAAACACAGGCTGCGGTGAACCGGTTAAAATTGGTAAAGCTCCTCGGATCTGTGGTATCCATACTGAACTTCTCAAGGATAGTGGAAATGCTGTACTCGTGTCGTTGCATGCAGTTCTGTGCTCTGTCTGGAACACAGGCATCATCCAAACTGACTGGAAGAGGGGCCTTGTTGTCCCTCTCTGGAAAGGGAAGGGTGATCGCCAAGACTGCGACAACTACCAACGGGTGACGCTGCTCTCAGTGCTGGGCAAGGTGTTTGTTCGGAGTCTTGATAGAGTTTGCCATAATCTGCTTGATCATCAGCGTCCAGAGCAGTCCAGAGTCCAGAGATCCATCAGCGTCCAGAGCCAGAGGTCAACAGATATCTGGGTCGGGCCTGGGGAGTCATGGATTCACTGGATCATGGGGTGTGGCACTGTCGGTACCTGTGCGGGAGGACGAAAGTCAGTCTTCAGTTCCTTGGTGCTTCCAGTCTTGCTCTATGGATGTGAGACTTGGACTCTGACCAGGGATCTGAGACGTTGACTTAATTCTTTTGGTACCAGGTCTCTTCGGAGAATCCTTGGCTATCGCTAGTCGGACTTTGTGTCCCACGAGTGGTTGCCGAGAGAGACTCAAATGAGATTTGTTTCCTGCATAGTCCGTGAGCATCAGCTGTGGCTACATGAACATGTGGCTCGTTTTCCTGACGCTGATCCTGCTCACCAGATTCTGTCAACGAGGGAGTCTCGTGAGTGGAGGAGGCCAATGGGCCAACCACGTGCCTCGTGGTTGCAGCAGGTTGATCGGAATCTCAAGGAGATGGGGATGGGCCAGGCATCTGCTTGGGGGATGGCCAGAAGGAGGCCCCTGGAGTACCGGTGAAAAGTGGACGCAGCGACGTGCTGCTCTGGCGCATGCTCCCATACCTGACCTGACCTGACAGAACTTTCGTATTTTTCTCTGCAACCACTTGTCAGATTGATATGAAATTTTCACCATTGGTGCGACTACTGATGTAGAATGTTGTAATGATAATTATGATGTCATAGGTCACGTGGTGTGGCAGCCATATTGGAAAAACAAAAACTTTTGACTTCTTTATCTCTGAAACCACACCAAGGAAAAAATGAAATTTGGCACAAAGCAAGTACTCATGGGGAAAGAGGGTGTTTGACATCATGGGTGCCCTCGTTATGATGTCATAATTTCATATGGAGAGCACATCTGATCAGTATGAAAAATTTTCAGGGTCATCTTGGGATAAAATGGGCCACAGGAAAAAAAAATAATGATGTCATTGGTCACGTGCTTTGGCAGCTACATTGTTTAAAAAAAAATAACGTTCAAAAATCCTCTTCTCTGAAGTGGCTGAACAAATCGCGACAAAACTTTACACGTATTACTGCCTGTCCATGAGGAACAAAAACTTCACACATATGATATCATTGGTCACATGGTTTGACAGCCATATTGGTTTTACCCAAAAACCTTCAAAAATACACCACTCAAAAGAAGTCCTGGTTGAGGGTCTGCAATCTCTGATTGCTCTTTTTCTTGTTGGTTATGTTCTTTTTTAGGGAACAGATTAATTTTCTTCTGGCTCTCATCGCCATCAAGTATATTAACAAACAATATGTTGGAACTTGGTTCTTGGTTTAAGTATCGCTGAGCAGAGATAAAATGACAAACCTCTCTTAATGCTATTGTCTGAGTACCTCTTGAGCCACATATAATTTTGGGATTGTACGAGGAGCAGTCAATAAGTAACCTTAAAATGGCGATATAAATTTGAGAATGCATTGTGTGGAGTTGTAGACGACATGTTATTTCTATGGGTAAGAGTCATGTTTTGCCTATTTAAGATCTGGCAACATTGAGCAGTTCCAAGATGGCAGCTCCCTCAGAACCATGCACCAGGAAGGAGCAACATTCTGTCATCCATTTCTTGGGAAGTGTGGGTGTGAATCACAGTGAAATCCATCGCAGAATGAAAATGCAATATGGTGACGCATGTTTATCACTGCAGCAGATGTACGACTGGGACAGGCAGTTTAATAGTGGAGTGTCCGGTGTGGCAGACGCTGCGCGCTCAGGCCGGCCTCAAACAGCCGACACACCAGAAATGGTTGCAGGAGTTGAGTTCTTGCTCAGGAAAACCATCGCATTATGCTGGATGAAGTGGTCTCCAAATTGAACATTAGCCATGGTTCAGCACTCCATATCATTCACAATGAGTTGAGGTTGCGCAAAGTATCTGCAAGGTGGGTGCCAAGACAACTCACACCAGAACTGAAAGAACTCCACTTTTAAACTTCCTGTCCCAGTTTTCACCCAACACACTCGTTTTAATCATCTTACTATAATTCACCAAATGTCCGTCCGTCTGTTCCCAGGTCCCGCAAAAATGGCTGAACCGATCGCAACCATTTTTTGGGTGTGTAATCCTAGGACCCCTTGGAGTAAAATAGGCATAAATATAATATGACCCCCTCGACGGCTCCCAAAGGGAGCGGGTGCTTCTAGTCTTTTAAATGACAATTTTAAAAGTTTCATCTCCTTTACTCTCACTTCCAAATGTCTTTCTCCAATGTGGCTTTTTCTTCTTCCCGTTTTTTAACTTTCATTCCTGAATTACCCACCCCAACTTCCAGCACTTTTATGTGTTTAATCACCCTTCCCTCCATTCTGCTCGTTATCTCATCCTGCTGCCCCCCTGATCCTGAAAACCAACCCGATTTGCAGTGAGTGTGGGATCATGGTGGTCAACATTGGTACCCTCCACCAATATGAGACTTTTGTAATGATGGAATCCTCCCCAGATTGCTCAGCAAGCATGCTCAGAAACCCAGAGTAAAGAAGTCCATCGGGACAGCCTGGACATGTATCATTTGTGGCAGATAAGGATTGGAGCATGAAACAAGCTGACCAAGCTTTTAAAGAGCAGGTTTTGGTTCGCTGATGACTTCGCGTGATTCGAAGGTTGTAAGCACATTAATAATTGTTGGGTATTTATTGTCTTACATTTGAAACTCAAAATATGCTAAAATTAACGCTTAGGTCAAAACTTTTGTCAGTGATCGAAAAACAGTCCGGAAGTTACTGAAGATGCTATGACGTCACGTTGTCCGAAAACTTTGTGAACATTCGGAAACAGCGTGTAAACAATGGTGAGATGCGAATCGGAGAGTGATTTCAGCGGCGATGAAATTGAGTGTTTTCATTCCGATATTGCCGAGGACGAGTCAGAGGATGATGGGAATTTATACCATGGAGTTTCTGTCCCTGAGCCACATAAATTTGAGCCACTTGCAAGTGTCAGAAAACGGCCTATTTCGTGTACAAGTGGCAGGACTGACTGCCCGGCAGTTCACACTGACAGACTCCACCAGATTTTCTTTTTCAATGCATAAAATAATGTAAAGTTTGATTCGTTTATGACTTGATATAATTGTTTTTTTAAACTCTCCAGCAGCCTGGTGTTGGCTCAGTGGTTAGGGTGGTGGCTTGGGATCCAAGGATCCTGAGTTCAAGCCCTGTCGACGGCTGAATTAATACACCAGGGGGGTTAACTCAGCCTGTCATCCTTCTGAGGTTGGCGAAATGAGTACCAGTTCCAGTGTGTGTACTGGTAGAGGGGCACTGCATCAGCGACAGTCATGCTTCAAGAAATGATAGCTACCCAGGCAGCGAAGCTGCCATACGACACCAACCACCACCAACCCTCGAATCACTCAAGAGTCAGAAATAGAATGAATTAATAAAGGACCCAAATATATTATACACTGTAGCCTTGGTGTTGAAGTCTTTGACAGCTGAGCTTGACCCCAGCAAAAGTGAACAGTGAGAACAAACCCCAACTTTCAAGAGACTGTTATGGCATATCTATCTATAATTCCAGCTGTGTGTGTGTGTGAGTGACCACTGTTTCTCGACAACCACTGGTCCGATCCAATTGAAACTTGCCAGGTATATTGCTGGGGCCCTGTGAATGTGCCTTTTCAAGGTTTGATATTAATCGGACAAGTGCTTCCCAAGTTATGGCCATTTATTTACCAACCAATGACAGGACACGGTGCTGCGTAGGCACAGCCGATGGGGAAGAGATTCTCAGCTGCATTCCCCATTCCAGATCACAACTTATAGACTTCTGGATAATGTATTCCAATAATTTCTCGATTTCTTATGCACATTTATAGACAAACACACTGTCCCAATCCAGTCGTCATTTACGAGAGCGAAGGAACACTGTGGGGTTGTTTGATTGTTGTTGTTTTTTACATGTACGTTTTTTTTTTCTCTTCTCTGTTTTTCCTTGCGATGACATTGCAAAAGGAAAAATACATTGGCGCTCATTGAATAATTGGCCATTAAAACTAAATTGCGAATAATCGTAGGTGACGCTGTGAAGATGAAGCAGGAGCCAGCTGAGGAGGAGAAGGCTGAATGGTGGGCACAGCATCATGCTTGTCTCACTTGAGCAGTTGTTTTGAAACCGAGCTCACTCATTGCGTTGCCTTGGTAATCCTCGGCTGTGAAATGGTCACCACAAATGACAAGTCGATCCAAAGGGTCTTCACCCGTTTTCTTTGGGGGAAAATTCGCCCGTTTTGTTTGTACAAATGTTTGATTCCTGCGGGAATCGGTGGGAGCGATTACCCGTTTTCCAGCCATTTTTGCAAAACATGACACGTACGAGGCATGATGTGCAAATATCCAAATAACTTTTTTCTACAATAATTCAAAATAAAAAAGGATAATATACAGTTGCAAGCTCAAAAAAAGCAAAAGAACGGCCCGCTCAACTGGACACTTCTTCAATGAGCCAGTGAGCTTCCGCTTTGTTTTGGAGAACGTGACGTCACCATCAATATATGGGCACATGGCTGTTTTTTCAACAGCCTTGAGAAATAACCGAGTTAAATTTCATTAATTTTCCCAATAGTTAGGCAACCATAATAGTTTACATCGAACTAATTAATGCACATATAATCAGATTGATAAATTTTCAGAACATGTTTGGTGATTCACAACCTGCTCTTCAAAGATGCCAAAAATACTTGAAAACATACCTGTGAGAAAGGGGTGTGTCTCTGCGCAACGAAAGATTTGGAGAACGTCCTGATCAACTCGTTCAAAAGTTGATGTCACGGAGCCTGTACTGCACAAACTCCCAACCATGTGGGCCCGTGCAAGGCCTGCAGGTTCGTAGAGGGACACGTTTGAACCAAACCTTCATGCTTCCAACACTGATGAGAGTTCATGCTCATTGTAAGTTTTAAAATGATGATTTTACTATTAATCATGATTGGGAGGTGGGAGGTCGTTGTGGGTTGTGAAGGCCATTATAAATATATTTATTTTTGGTTCGATTCAACGGCCACAAGATAAACTCGAAAGGCGCTCGGTAGAGAGCATACCTCCACCACGTAATGCCTGATCCACGAGAACATCTCGGGCCCAAGATATTTTTGAAATATCATGCTGTACATCGTTTTTTGCCCTATCTCTCAATGGTGAAGAATCACTTTATAAATTAAATAATTCTCGTATCCAGATTCAGATCTTCACCAAAATCGAATCAATAGTCCTCGTCACACAGCCAACCTGTGAACCAAGTTTCATCCAAATCCGTCCACAACTTTGAGATATCATGATATATATTGTTGAGGGCCGGGGTCGGTGGAGAGAGCGACCACGAGGTGGGGGAGGTTCCGTCGTCTCCCACCAGACACCCTGGAATTGTAGGCCGTCGCTCTCGGATAACTCCGTGAGCCGGCGGGTTGCTGCACCGACCGTGGACCGCCAATATCTCAACCACGTGGCGTAGAGTTTTTTTTTTGTCTTCATCCAATCTACCAAAGTAACTATGCGGTCTCTGCTTCCGGGGATCGACGCCCTCGCACGTCTTGCTCGAACCGGGGTCGCTCGACCGACAGCGGTAGAGTTCCAGCTACCGACTACCAGCTCTGGTTCGGGTGCAGTCTAGCGGAACTGCCAAAGCCGTGCTGGCAAGGAATGATCCGATTACCGGGTATAAAAACCCGGCTAAAACTCAGATCCGAAACATGCTGGACCAATGAAAGAAAGGATGGAAATGAACTGGGAACATTTCTCCAGTAATTTATTTACAATAAAGAAGAAACAGAACAAGACTTATCGCGGAATATACAAGGAAGAATTTACAATGTTCAAAAACGCATACGGTTTCTACTTACAAGACGGGCCCACACACAGATGGCATATTAAAAGACCCCCGCAGCCAGAGAGAGACGAGTTGGGGGTCACAGTTCGCTTGCGTACCTGCATGTTGAAGGGAGGGGGTGCTCTGCGGTGTGGCACCTGCTAATGGTCCTGTGGCTCGGCCCACAGTGACTCGTGGGGCTCGTGCCCATGGAGGAACCCGAGCGGAGCAGTCGGAGTCCCAGGGTGGAGATCAGGGTCGTGGACAGGACCCAGGAAAACTCCAACGAATGCCAGCCAAATGCAGAACTCCACTCAAATGCCCCAGACTCCAGCTCAAACCACACGACACACACCAACCAACTCAACTCCTACAAAAAAAAAAAAAAAAAAAAAAAAAAAAAAAAAAAACTTCCCTCTGAGGATCGCGTCATATTTTTAGGGACCTCCTCGAACAGGGCGGGGGCTCGGTGAAACAGACGCCACCGTCCACCCCGATTAGACAGGGTCTTCATGGGGTCCGCCCTTTCTGGGCAGGGCCTCGACCAAACCGGGAGCCCCCCCTACCCCCTCCACGATTGTGGACTCCAGGGGAAGATCCAACGTTGAAAAGGAACGTTTGTAGAAGAGCAAAGGAACGGCGGACTGTACTGGACGTTTTTGCCCCATATACTGTGGCCAGCGAGACGAGGGTTGCAAGCGCTGGAAGGTACCGTGGTTGGTTGTTCGATGGTAAAGATTTATTTAACCCAATTAAAAAAACATCGCAACACACACCTTTGATTCACCCACTAGACAAAAGGAAGGGACCTGTCTTCACATGTACTTAATGGAATAACTGACTTTTGTGATATCTCCATGTTTGAATGCATATGGTTTCCAGATCTCTAACATAGAAATATATATATATATATATATATATATATATATATATATATATATATATATATATATATATATATATGTTAATATATATATATATATATATATATTTTAATATATATATATATATATATATATGTTAATATATATATATATATATATATATATATGTTAATATATATATATATGTTAATATATATATATATATGTTAATATTTAGGCACGCCAGTAGGGTAAGAATACTGATTCTGGCTCACTTTTCCCCATGTAAATGAATGGGGGATTTTCAGCGATTCCCTTTTTTTTTTTCCCTAAAAATAAACCCCCTTTTTATCCCAAGGTATATTTATTTGTCTCCCCTTTTAACTTGGAGGTTGAACCTCATTGAATTGAACACCTGGGGGTTGAACAGCTCACTCATTGAACCTATAAAGATTTGTTCATTCTCAAATTCCTTCAATAGTTTAATTTTCTTTGCACAATAATCCCCATCTAAAATATTGACAAACAAAACATTTGAATCTTTATATTTTTTAAGATACCCCTTTTGTGCCATTACGAAATGATAAACTTCTCTTAATGCTCTCATCTGGCCACCTCCTGAGCCACATATCATTTTGAGATTATAGTAAATTGTTTTTTCATTGTTCAATTGATAACCATCAAAGTTTTCAGTCCATTCAAGGATATTCATTTTTTTCTTTACATCCTCTAACTTACTAGTTTTTAAATTAATTCGCTTATTTGTTTTATTTACCTTTGTTTTAGTTATTTTTTCAATAAGACTTATTTGATATTTTTCACATTCATTATGTTTTCCATTTATATACCAAGACTGAGATTTTCTCCACTCTTTAGTTTGATTAATACTTGGTTTAACCATTTATATATTGTGAAAAACCAGCGTGTAGCCCTTAAAAACCCTAACCCATCTTCCCATCGTTAAAACATAATCTATTTTATACACTCTATCATACAATATCCATATGGAACACAATCTATTCCATTATCTAAAATAAATCTCTTATCATCAAAGGCTCCTAATGCCTTTTTATTTACTTCTTCACTATATATGTTATGTTTATAACTTCTTATTGTATTCATTTTCCTATATTCTTCTTTCTTATTCATCAAACAATTATAATAATTTCTAAAAGTTATTGATTTCTTTATTACATATTTCTTTATTCCCTTTAACCTCTTATCAATCTGTTCACCATACTTATAAGCATATGCCTTTGCTCTCAATCCAATAAACTCACTCATTACTTTTCCACCCAACTCATCCTTAAACTTACCAATAACCTTTTCATTCTTTTTGGAAAATAACTCACTCTTCTTGCTGAAATTACTTGTATCATATACTCCAATATTTTTCTTCATATCTTCATAAACATCATCAGTTTTTATATCTAGGATAAAACTATCAGTGTCCATATACAACAATGAAACATTTTCACCATACTCTTTCTTTAAGTCATTATACAAATAATCATACATCAATATCTTTGATAAATCAAGAACTGCTGTTCCAATATAAATTGGTTTATCCATTACAATACTTTCCTTTTTCATATGAATTGCAGAAAAGTTCTCTGAAAAAACCTCTTCTCTCTCAAAACTTGGTTTATTTATCAATCTCGAAGCTTCTTTCCAAGATGTTGCGAATCTAATGTTTTGCCTGTTTCTAACATTTTCCATAGTCTTTCCAAATACAGCATTATTCATTAATTTATAAAAGTCCCCTTCAAATTTTACTTTTGTATTTGCTCTCATATCTGTATTGAATTGAATATACTTTTTCACCCAAGGACTTTGTTTAAATTTTAAAACTCTATGAATTTTAGCTACTCTCAAAAACTGTTTTAAGCTTCTCTGATGTAAAACATATCCCTCTTTATCATAGAATGTTGTTAATAACTTTTCTGTTGATTTGTCTTTAATATTAAAACTTTTATGATAATCACTGAACCATTCTTTCTTTGGGGTTTCTTTCTCACATGCAAAAGGAAGGTCTTTATGCTTATTATGAAGAACACTCGGGTACCTCAAATCAACTTCAAAATAATAACCTTCTTCTTCGTCATTCAATTCCTCTTGAGAAGAAATAACAATATTCATCAAAGCCTTTTCATAATCCTTTTCTTCCACCCACTCTAATTTACCATAAGGTAGAGATTGAGACATTGCCCATCCATACAAATTATTAGCATCAAAATACATCAAATAATTACTATCTTTTTTTCACTATCATAATTTGGGAGATATTTATTATTTGCTTTCGCATATCTTTTTGAACATACTTGTGATATTCCACCTCTCTTGGACTTCTCAATCATCAAAAGCATATCAACATCACTGATTAAATCTATATCTTGTTTTGTCATTTTCAACATTGCACTCCAAGCTAAACCAGGAGCTGTGAAATAGTGGGCAGGGTCTAATCCATAACAATTTTTATTATGACAGAGTGTTCTAAAAGCCTCAAACACATCAGCTAACAATAAAACATCTGTTTTTAGATATAAATCATGATATTCTCCAAGGTTCTTTATCTTAAATATTTTCCATATTTCTTGTGCGTGTTTATATTCCTTATCACTTATCTCTTCTTCATAAAGGTTATTATAGAAACTTTCTTTTGAAGGAAGTTGTGTTTCTTTAAATCTCATAAATGAATCCATATAATCATAAGGATAAATTCCCTTACTTGTAAGAATTTTCTCTTTACTTTGAATTTCATTCCTTGTTTGAATTTCCTCTCTCGTAAGAATTCCTTCTTTAATCAGAAATTCATCTTTAATCTGAATTTCCTCTTTAGTTAGAATTTCATTCATTGTTCGAATTTTCTTTATAATTAGAATTTCATCTTCAGTTAGAATTTCTTCATTAATTAGAGTTTCCTCTTTACTTTGAATTCTCTCTTTAATCTGAATTTCCTCTTTAGTGAGAATTTCCTCTTTTGGAAAGAATGAATTAAGATTTGGAAAAGAGTCCGTGGAGCTTAGATTTGATGCGAGGTAGGCTAGTGGTGTTCCCATAAACTTGTAAGAATCTAGAAATCTAATACGAGTTAAAGGTTTTGTGAATATCATTTTTGAAAATGAAATATACTTTTGACTTGTGTTTGTTATGGCAGAAATATTCCCTGGTGTTTTTGAAAGTTCATTTATAAATAGATGTGTATCATAGTTGGCGCTGTTGTGAAGAAAGACTGGAATAAAAGAAGGTAATTTATAATTAAGATTACAACAGGAATGAGCGGGACCTCTATATTTACCAGTAAGATGACAATGGTCTCTAACTTTAGACTCCTTAATTTCCCCCTCACAAATATGACAGATATTGTTCATTCTAAATTCTAATTTTTCTTCTTTGGTTAATTTCATCGGTTCATTTGTTTCTTTCATTAATTTAGTGAGTCTTATACAATCCTTTTCTAATCGTTTTACAAACTCTTGTGAAGCATTTTTTCCACGATAATGTTCAAGTTTGTTATACTTTTCTCCAACAGATGATTTGATATAATAACAGAAACCACAAGGAATATGTTTTTGATATTTATTTGTATATGGTTCTTTTGGATTAGGAGAAGCAGTATTTATCTTTTAAGGATACATTCAAAATCAGCGTATATCACAAATGGGTGCATGATAGATTTATTATAATCTTCAAAAGAAATCTTTTCACCAGGTTTAGGCATTGTAATTACAGCTGATTTATGATTACTACAATATTTTGAATGTTGTTCTAATCGTTCTTTTGTATGAAATGAATTAAGACATCGCTTACAAGGATATATTTTGTTTGCTGTTCTGAATACCTGAGAAGAGATTAATCTTGATAAATTATTGATGTATGTGTAATGTGAATTCTTTCCAACACTAAAATATAAAAGGTCAATGTGTGTTTCTTCATTTTTATAGTTGTTTGAAATTTTTAATATTTGAACTTTGTTTGTATCCGTTAATCCATATACATTAATAGAAAGATTATTCTTTTTCTCAAATTTAGGAATATCTGTTAGTGGCATTGGGAATTTAAAATCTTTAATGTCTAAGGTATTCTCATATTTCATATATTGTTTTACTCTTTCTGAATTACATTTTGGTGGATGAAAGTGAGCAAGAACAGACCAGAGAAAACATTTATTATCATTGTTCTTAATATTAACAACTGCCTTCTTTAGTTTTATTTCTTTTGGTAATTCAATGTAAGAAGAAGCTTTAAGAGGGTTTGATTTTAGAATGTGTATATCTAAAAAGATGATTTTTTAAATATTGAATCCACTTCCTACCACTGTATTATCAACATCCTCCTCTTGTCTTGATAGTTCTTCATAAACCCCACTATTCAAAAAATCTTGAAATGATGTTATAAAATGAAGACCTGTTCTCATATAAGGAGTATGTTCTTCATCTTGTCTTTTCATATTCATTTTCACTCCCATATAAAACTTTAAAGTTTTCATTTCTTTTAATGTCTTTTTAATAAATTTTTCAACATCGGGTTTCACTATTTCAATTGATTCAGCTATTGATGATGGACCGGGTTCTCCAAATTGAAAAATCCTTATTTTTATATGCCTTTTAAATGCCCCATCAGTGTTTTCAATATAATAGTCTCCCTTTACTTTAAACTCATTTTTCTTGTGTTTTTGTGATTGAAGATGTTTATTATAACTACTCTTCAAAACATCCTTTGAACAGATATCACAATGTTTTCTTTCCAACTCAAGAGGAGATATTTGATGAAATAGATTAAATGTGTGTTTGTTGGTTCGGAGGTGTTTTCTATAATGTTTATATTCGTGATTACAAACATCGCAGTACGTTGTATTCACCATATTTATAGAATAAAACTTTGCTTAAACTAAAATTTTCTTGATGAAAATTTCGTTTAATTTATAGGTGAACCTGTGCTTAAAAACATTTTATCCTCCAACTTTTTCACTTAATAAATACAATGTTTCAAGACACAAAAGACAAGTTTCAATCAATCTCTTCATCTGTTAAAGATACTGAGAAATATGTCAAGGATGTAAAATTGAACAAAGATAAATATAACAACTATTGGATAAAAACTATTATGGTAAATAATATGAGTTCTTCAATTTCCTTCAGTGGAAGGGCTTTTAGTATACCTGGTAGAACATCAATTAAAGTATCTCTAACAAAAGTTTCTCCTCTCCTTCTAGTAATATATTCAAAACTAGAAAAAGCAATGAAACAAGAAAAAGTATCAAAGAACAAAAACCTTATGGATGAAGCTTTAGAAAGAAAAGATAAGACCATCTGTAATATGCAAGGAGAAATTTGTATTTTTTTCAACAACCCTAAAGATGTAAATCCTGATGAAATAAAGGATGTTAATATATCAGGTGAAATGACATTTCGTTCAATAGTAGTTAACGATAATTTTAAAATTACCTTTAATATAAAAAATGTTGTCGTTGAATCTGATAATGAAAAAAAGTATATCGATATCGATGGTAATATACAACTGAAAGTATAGATGAATTTCAGTTTAAGTAAAGTTTTACTTTATAAATATGCTAGACTTTCCTGATTCTCCATATGACAAATTTGAGAATTGTCCTGCGTGTGAAAGACGGGGATTAAACACAGAGTCAAAAGCCTATAAACAATGTATATTCTGTGATTATCTTCTAATTAATGATAATAAAAAATATAAAAAGGAAAATAATTCTTTTAGATTTACACCAAAAATGAATTACTTTACAAGATTGATTCGAGAAATGAATGTAAAGAATGAGGGTGAGAACACACCTTTCCTTACAAGGGAAGAAACTGAACGTATAAGAGAAATGTTCAAAGGATTGTTGTTGTATATTATTCATGGATGTAATTTTCAGGGAAATATCAACACAAGATATTGTATAAATAAAATAATGGATTATCTTGAAATTAAACCTGAACTTAGGATAAAATAGAGTTTCGAAAAAAGCCAATAATAAATTAAATAACCTGTTTTTCAAATATATAAATGAATGATTTTTTACCTATTTGGGAAAATAAGATAAAATTTAACAACCATAAAAATCTCCCAAATTCATTAAGATGTCTCATAGTTGGTTCAAGTGGATGTGGAAAAACCTGCTTACTTTTAAAAATGCTCCTCACTCCCAACTTTTTAGATTATGATAATTTAATAATTTTCACAAAGTCGAGTTTTCAACCAGAGTATCAACTACTCTCACAAGGTTTTAATGCTGGTCTTCAAAAAGAAGATATAATCGGTTTATTTAAACGTCAAAAAAACCTAAATGATTATAACATTGAAGATATAATTCAACTATTTTGTGATACACAGAGATGTAAAAAGAAATCAAATCCTATAACTTGTATTCTTAGTGATAATACGGATGATATACCGTCTCCCCAAGATTTGGATAAATCAAAAAAGAACCTCGTTATCTTTGATGATTGTGTTAATGAGAGAAACCAAACGGTAATGGACAGCTACTACACAAGAGGGAGACATTGTTCTTGTAATTGTATTTATCTTAGTCAATCGTACTTTCAACTTCCTCGTCGTTCCATCAGAAACAATGCTAATACTTTTATTTTATTCAAGTTAAATTCAATAGATATCAATAATTTTTGGAGAGATAATTGTTCTACATTATGTAGTAAAAAGAAATTTGAGGATTACATGAAGCACACGACTGAAAAATATAAATATATTGTTGTGAAACAAGATGAGATATTAAGGGATATATTTTTTGTTTTATAAACAATTACATATATAAATGACAACTATTATTATAAATCTTGTGGGTAAATCTGCTTCTGGAAAAAACTTTCATAAATCAAGGTTCTTGTGTAGTACAAATGAGAATATTGTCAATTTACTTAAAAAACACCCCGTGATACGCATTGTATCAACAACAACTAGAGCAATAAGACCTGGAGAAATAAAAGGTGAAGATTATCACTATATTTCAGTGGAGGAACATATGCGATTGAGGAATGAAGGACAAATATTTGAGGAGGTTTCTCTTGGTACAACAAAATATTCACATTGTAAGAGTGAGTTAAGGAAACTAAAATCTGGTGGTGTTGGGATATTAGAAACTAATCCAGAAGGAACGAGACAAATTATTAAATATCTGAGCGGAGTGAAGATTTTATCATTCGGTTTTGATGTTGATGAAGAAACT
Source organism: Eptatretus burgeri (assembly GCF_056783735.1). Classification (NCBI taxonomy): domain Eukaryota; kingdom Metazoa; phylum Chordata; class Myxini; order Myxiniformes; family Myxinidae; genus Eptatretus; species Eptatretus burgeri. Next base: position 53,885,326 of record NC_140961.1, read on the forward strand.
CAACGCAAACGTATGAAAAGCAGAGATGCAAGTATTAGTGAAGAAGAAATTACAACTCGCATTAATGTTAATAAAGAATTTGATGAAATATTTAAAGAAAAGGATTTATTTGAACACATCTACTTGAATGATGAAGAAAAGGAAAATTTCCCTGTTAATCTTTACAATTCATTAAATTATATTTTACAATAAATAAATGGATACAAAAGAAAGAGCAAGAAGATTTAAGGAACATCAAGAGTTGGTTTCAAAAGTTATAAAACAACAGGAAGACATAAAGAAGAAACGCAGACAGAAACTAACGGGCGAAGAAGCATTTGAAAGAAAACAAGAGAAATTTTTTAAACCACTTTTAAAAACTTCCCAAGAAAAAATGAAAGATGTTTCCACAGTTCTCACAGTAGAATATACTCCCAGAAAGCTTCAAATGTTAAAAGATTTCAGTCAAATGACGGAGGAAGAATTAGAGCATTTAGGAGAATTAGAATATGATGATGAAGGTTTATTTCAACAACTGGAAGAGATTAATCAACCCCCTGATTATATTGTGAATGCTATTCAAAACAATGAATATTCAGCGGATTCAAAAACCAAAGCAGGACTCATTCCAACAGAACAACCAGCAATATTTCATCTTGTTCAAGAAAAGGTATTGATATTTAATGATGAATTAAGGTTCTTAAGTTCTGCTCAACCGCCTGTTAAACTAACTCCGAGATTAATGTTTCTTCTCACAAAAGATGGAAGACAAGGTTCAACTGTGAGGGATGAATCAAAGTATATTGATAAACCATTGGATATGGAAAATAATGATGATAGAGTATATATTGATTTGCTGAACACTCTAAATTATAAGGTTATTCTTTCTGGTAAAAGTAGGAAGAATGAGAAGGAGAAACACATTATTCAGGCTTTAAGTATCCTTGGTTCAGGTATTAGTTTTCTTCCAAATGACCCATCGCAATTAGTTAATAGACTGTTATTGTTGTTAGGCAGTAAGAAGGCTGGAAATAACAATTGTTTTAATGAAACATCAGCCATTTTAGACCAGTTGATGAACATGAAAATAATTAATAAATCTCAATATAAAGACATTTTATCTCATATTAAATAAGATGAGAAGCACAATCCTGAGTTTTAATTTCACAACAAGCGACCACACATCTTCATTCCCATACCCACTACAACTTGACACAACAAAAGAATATGAGGCATCTTTATTGTCCATGGAAACTTATAATACCTTATTTAATATAACCGAGAAAAATGACAAGTTTAGTTATAATCCGGGAAGTGGATACAAAACGATAACAGTCTCACCCGGAGCATACGAGATTTCTCAAATATCTTCCGAAATTGCTCGTCTTATGAAAGAACAGGGTGATGAACCAAAAAATATTGTTATAAACATTCAAAAACATACTTCAAAATCAACGATTAAAGTTAAAAATAACTACAAGGTTGATTTCACAATTGATAATTCATTTAGAGAGTTATTGGGTTTCTCCTCAAAAAAGATTGAAACTAATGGGACGTTTTACAGTGATAATGTCATTCAAATATCCTCAGGAATAAATTCGGTGTTAATTCACTGTGATTTGCTTGATGGTGCTTATAATGATGGAAAAAAAACAAATACAATATTTTCATTCAGCGCATACTCAACCCAAATTGGTTATAAATTCAATATGGAACCTAAAAATTTGGTTTATCTACCTGTGTCAGGAAAAACCATACACAGAGTAAATTTTAGGATAACCGACCAAGATAATCGTGTGATTTCTTTTAATGGAAAAGTTATATCCATCAGAATTCACCTACGTGAAGTTTTCCAATAAATAAATACGATGGTTATTGTGAGGAAACACGAGTTGGGAAAATATAAAATAATTACAGGGGATGGGATGTTCCTTTCCCCGTACTACAAGGGTGAAGGTATGTATCTTGGTAGAGGATACTATAAACCTAAGAGACAAAGGGGTGTAGGACATCAATTTAGAGGAGATGGGATAATTGATACTCTCATGGGTATTGGTTCAACTATTCTTAAACATAAAGACCTAATTGGTTCAACTGCTTCTGCTGTGGGAAATGTAGCAGGTGCTGTAAAGAGTATAAAAGATGCTCAGAAGGAATCTCATAAATTACAAGCAATGAAAGAAATTAAGAAAGGTAAAACTCAGTTGTCCCCCCAAGAACGACAGAAAATAATTCAAATACTTGGATCAGGGTTTCAAAAGTTTTAACATCTTTTTTCCTAAATAAATACAAGTATGGAAGCAATTGATAGTATCTATGATTTGGATGATACTATTATTATCTCAAACTCCACTAAAAAAGAAGATTACTTCAAGGTAAATGCAATAACTGGAACAGACTGGAATACAAATGGTACAAAAAGTTTTGAAATAAATAATCAACAAACCTATTTGAATCTCTCCGAAAGTTTCTTGTTGTGTAAATTTAAATTCACTAAGGCTGGGAATAACACAAACGCTACACTTGTAAATGATTTCTTCTGGAAAATGTTTGATAGTGTGCGATTGTATATTGGAACACAAGAAGTTGAAGCAGTTGATTATGTCTCTGCTGTATCTGAAATGATGAAATTTACACTCTATACATTCAGTGATAGAATGGGAAAGGGGTCTGTCGAAGGTTTTATTCCTGATATGTCAACGGGAACAAACACAGACCCTGGATATATTCAAAGGAAAGGAATGTATAATGATACAAAAGCAGAAAATAGTTTTACTGTGGCAGTTCCTCTTAAAGGTATATTTGGATTTTGTGATTATGATAAAGTTCTGTATGGTCTTAAAATTAGATTTCAACTACAAAGGAATGATAATGAAAATAGATTGCTTTTTGGTGTTGGTAGTGCTTTTGGTGAACAGAATAAATTTGTAATTGAGGAGATGAGTTGGTATATCAGTGAATATACTCCTCATCTGAAAACAGAAGAGATGTTGAATCGAAGACTTAACTCAAAGAAACCACTCAGTGTATCATACCTCAAAAGAAGATGTCAACACGTTAAACTCAATCAAACTACTTACACGTGGAATTTGGGTGTTCTGGAAGGAAAGCCACGATATCTGTGGATGATTTTTAAAAAGCCAGATGGTGATACTGCGACTGATAAGAATAATGCATTGAGTGATAATGCTAAGGTGAAACAACTTCGCGTTTCTCTAGATGGAACATTTTATCCACGAGATAGATTGGAAATTAATTGGGAAAAAAATGATTTTGCTGAAGCATACAAGTCTTACCAAAAGGTGTGTGAAAGTAATGGAAATAAAGAACCTATTTTAGATATGACAGCATTTAAAAGTTTGTATACAATCTATGCGTTTGACCTGAGCGCTCAAAAGGAAACTATAAAGTCTAATCGAGTGGATACTTCCCTATACATTGAAAGAGGAGAGAGTGAAGAAGTTGATACATATTGTTTGCTTTTGGAAGAAACAGAATTGCAGATTAATACAGATAATGGTGTGATGATTAGTCTCACATAATTTTTTGTTAAATAAATGAGTGGCAAAGTACCAACTGGGGTATATGTTAATCAAATCAATCTTCATAAACTATCATCTTGTGTTCAAAATCAAAAGCCTTGTACGATTAACGTTAATACAATTCAGAGAAAAGGAGCAGTAAGAATTGATGTTTTGCTCACAAGAGAACAGGTTAAAATCTTGAATGACACTGGCTCACTTAAAATTAAAATGACAAAACCAATGTTGAAAAAATATTCAATAAGAGAGACGAGTGGAGGATTTCTCCCATTTCTAATTCCTTTATTTGCTGGTTTAAGTGCGGTTGGAGCATTGACGGGTGGTATTTCAACAGCGGTGAAAACTGCCAACGAAAGGAAGGCTCAACTCCAGGCTCAAAAAGAATTGGAAAGACATAACAAAGAGTTGGAGAAACAAATTAGTGGAAGTGGTGTAATTGTAGATTTTGCTGAAAAACTTGAAGGTCTGCCTGATAAAGCGAGATTGTTAGTTGGAGATATGCTTTCTTCTATAGCACAAGCAGGTGTAAAATTAACAAAAAGAGGTAATGGATTATATCTTTCTAATAAATAAATGAGCATTGATGAGTGGTTGAAAGAATTTGGAAAGAATACAACATCAAATTTACAACTTGCCAAATATTGTAAGAAATTAAAAATTCATAATGTGGTTATTTGTATGAGAGATGAATTAACAAATGTGCCGAAACATACAAAGAATATTATTATGAACTTAGAAGATAATGATGGGAACGGTACTCATTGGGTTTGTATTTTTAATAGTCAAGACAAATATTATTTTGATAGTTTTGGTCTTCCACCACCTGTTGAAGTCATAAAATTCTTACAGAATGGTGTTTATCAAACATTTCAAGTCCAAGAATTAAATTCCAAGTGTTGTGGTCAATTATGTCTATATGTGTTATTTCAACTCAACAAAAATAAAAAATTTTATGATATTATTTTTAATCTAATATAAATGACTTATGTTGGTAAAGATGGTTCTATCTTTGGTGTATCTCAAGAACTGGATATTGATTTATCAAATTATTATACAAAGGCACAGGCTGAACGACATAAATATAATATAAACAAAAATATTAACATGAAAAATGCTTATAAATTAAAAAATTATCCAAGCCCGACTGACGCGAATGACTTGGTGAGATTAAGCGATTTATCACAATATATATACTTAAATAAAACGGCTGTGTATTCCAAAGATACAGAAGTGTTGATATTATCTCCAGGTCATACAGAATTCACAGTTCGAATTAAAATAAATTTTTATAAAGAAGGGCGTATCGTTTGTATGAGAATAGAACAATGGGGGTATGATATGAATGATTTAGGGTATAATTGGTCATTTAAAATTAACCTCGAAGACCTGGAACAATTAAATCAGTCTCGTAAGGAAGAATATTATGCACTTGGTATCGAGAATGAGTTTTGTGGAGCCACGATTTGTAAACAACAAATAAAAGAATTTAATAAGGGTAAATATAATAATGGTTTTGCCCTTGTTTATCTCATGAAAACAGAAAAAAACAGGATTATATATAATAAGTAAGGAAATACAAAATGATTTAACTATGGGAAGATGGGGAGGTGTTTCGTGCCATAATATTATTCTAACATATATTTCTAATACATAAATGACAGCAAGAAGGCTTCAAGAAAATTATCATTTCTGTGTCCAAGCATACCTTCAAGAAAAGGGTATTCGTTATTTTAATAAATATGTTCTACAACATAAGAATGAGGTATTTTCAATAAAAGATTGGCATTATGCTGATGTTGATAAACCGACAACTTTAGATTTAATTAGAATGTTAAATAATGAAAAAATTATAAGGTTAAGAAAAGGTAAGGCTCTTTTAGAAATTCAAAAGAAATTTTATTGGTTTCCTGTTGTAAAAAAAAATTATTTTGGATACAGGAATAACAAGAAATCCTGATGAATATATGTATAATATTCTATGGGCTGTAAACGATTCAAGGATAGTAAGGGATGAGGAAGGAGTTGAAGAAGAGAGGGAAGAGGAGGAAAAGGAGAAGGAGAGGGAGAAGAAAGAGAAGGAGGAAAAGGAGAAGAGAGAGAAGGAGGAAAGAGAGAATAGAGAGAAGAGAGAGAGGGAGAAGAAAGAGAAGGAGGAGAGGCAGAAGAAAGAGAAGAAAGAGAAGGAGGAGAGGCAGAAGAAAGAGAAGGAGGAAAAGGAGAAGAGAGAGAAGGAGGAGAGAGAGAAGGAGAGGGAGAAGGAGAGTGAGGAAAGAGCGAGACAAAATAAATATCAAAATATGGAAACCAGTGAGATTAAAAAAAGATTGGTGGTATTACAGAAAATAACTCAACCCACCGAGGAGGAAAACAAAGAATTGACAAGTCTATTTGCAATACTTTCGACAAGACTATTAGCATCGACAAGATATGGATTTTAATTCAAGTTTTTCATTTTTTTTTTCTTAAATAAATGGAGGAGAGAGTGAAGGCATTTCTAAGGATTCTTTATGTTTTAAAAATTAAGATTCAAATGTGCATGTTGGAAACTAAAAAGGTTTTTGCACTCTGCAGGAATTTTTCTCATAAATAAATGAGTTATTGTCTCAAATGTAAAAGAAAACTAATACTAAAAATATTTCATATATTAAAAGTAAAAATAACAGGGTTATACAAAAAGGTATATGTTCGGTGTGTGGTTCAAAAAAAAAAATCAATTTATCTCCAAACACAAACTCGGAGGAGATATACAAAAGTTTTTATCAGGAAGTAAATTTACAACTACTGGAATACCAGGGGAATTACATCTTCCAGGGTATTCTTTCTGTGGTCCAGGCACAAACTTGGATAAAAGATTAGATGAGGCAGACAATCCTAAATCCTGGAGTAAACCAATCAATAGAGTTGATGAAGTGTGCATGAGACACGATATTGATTATGGGAATACCACAACGTTGGAAGAAAAGCATGAAGCCGATAGAGAAATGTTGTATAATTTGTCTCTGATACAAAATCCAACCTTGAGAGAAAAAGTTGATAGGTTCATCGTGAAGAAGATGATTAGTGCTAAATTGAAACTTGGACTTGGAAATTCAAAAAACTTATAGGCTCTAATGATGCCATTAAGACTGAAGAGCAATTAGCTGATGAATTACATAAACCAATATTCACAAAGTTTCAGAGAAGGAAAGTTTATTCCAAGGAAGTTGATTATATCTGGTCTGCTGATTTGATTGAACTCAATAATGATAAGGGGTACAAGTATGCTTTAACCGTTATTGATTTGAGGAGTAGATATGCGTGGGTTGTCCCTTTAAAAAACAAAACAGGTAATACTCTTATGTTAGCCTTTCAACAGATATTTAATAAAAGTAAGAGAAAACCTAAAAATTGTGGACTGATGAGGGGAGAGAGTTTTATAACAAGACATTTATGAATTTTCTAAAAAATAACAGTATTACATTATACAGTACCTTTAATGAAGGAAAGGCAGTTGTTGTTGAACGTTTTAATCGTACCTTAAAAGAGAGACTATATAAAAAATTCACACAACTCGGTTCACAACAATGGTCATCTTTTATTCAGGATATTGTGGATAAGTATAATGACACGATTCACACGGCAACAAATATGAAACCATCAGAAACATTTACAAAATTAAAATATGAAAAAGAGATTAATGTCAGAAAACCTAAGTTCAAAGTTGGTGATATCGTAAGAATATATAGGTGGAAATCTCATTTTGAAAAGGGTTTTACTGAACGATGGACGAAAGAACTTTTTAAAATTGTTGATGTAATAGATACAGTTCCTTGGACTTATAAAATATATGATTTGGAAGGGGAAGAGATTTTAGGTTCATCTTATTCACAGGAATTACAAAAGACAAAACTAAGCAGATAATACACCTTTGTGGACACTCGAGGGCCAAGTCCGAGGTGTACAAGTATATAATGTGTGTCAAGGGGTGGACGTTCTTCGATCTGTGAACCCCAAACACAGAATCCTCAACTGAATAGTCAAGGCTTAACTTTTGTTTGTGTGTGTGTGTGTGCAATGGGAGCAATAGGTTGGCGCTTCACTCCCTCCTACTATACACCGTTGTGGACACTCGAGGGCCAAGTCCGAGGTGTATAACAGTATATAATGTGTGTCAAGGGGTGGACGTTCTTAGATCTGTGAACCCCAAACACAGAATCCTCAACTGAATAGTCAAGGCTTAACTTTTGTTTGTTGATGTGTATGTGTGTGTGTGTCCCAACCCTCACATTCAAAATCTCAACCCCAACCCTCACATTCAAAATCTCAACCCCAACTCAATCCTCACCCAACACAGTCTTTTTCAAAATGAGATTTCCACCTATATATATATATATATATTTTACGTTTTTTTTTTTTCTCTTCTTCCAATTCTGTCTTTTAAGGCTTTCAGGTTTGATGACATAGAAAGAGGGAGTAAGAACTTTCTTGATAGGTTTAAATCCCAAAGAGTGGTGGCATTTCAAGTCTTCAAAATAACCCCAACTTTCCAAGTCTCCAAGGTAGTTATTTAAACCATCAAGGCAGAACTCATTTACTGATTTTTTCAAAATTTGTGAGTCTCCAAGGTAAAACTTGTATTCTGGCTCATCAACGTATAACTTGTTCAGTGGGTATTGTCTTGATAACTCACAATGAGTACTATTGCTGTAAAACTCTTTTTCAGGATTTTGCTGGTCTCCAAGGTATAACTCTTTGGTTGGGTCATCAAGGACGAACTCGTTCTGTGGGTCTTGGTCGCTCATAAGGTCTTCAACCAAGCCAACAATTTCGCCCCAAGTTGTAGCAAAAGCAGTATTTTCATTTTGTATTTCAGATACAATTTCCTGTGAGAAAATAATAATGTATTAATTAAGTTATTTAATTATTAAATGAGTATGCTTCAATCAAAGTTTGAAAATAGGAAAATAAAAATCTTACCTCAACAGATAAGAGGTTTGAATCCAGTTCATCAACTTGAAGGTTTAGTTCCATACAAGACAGAGAGTTCCAAGGAACACCAAAGTCATCCCACTCAAGGTCTTGCTCGTTCTGTAGGTCTTGGTCGCTCACAAGGTCTTCAACCAAGTCAACAATTTCGCTCCAAGTTGTAGCAAAAGCAGTATTTTCATTTTGTATTTCAGATACAATTTCCTGTGAGAGAAAATAATAATGTATTAATTAAGTTATTTAATTATTAAATGAGTATGCTTCAATCAAAGTTTGAAAATAGGAAAATAAAAATCTTACCTCAACAGATAAGAGGTTTGAATCCAGTTCATCAACTTGAAGGTTTAGTTCCATACAAGATAGAGAGTTCCAGGCAAGCACACAGCACACCATTGCCAGCAAAAACAAATGTTTAAAATGGAGCCTGGGTTTGAAGCTTTTATAGAGAAAGACTGGTGGGTGTGGTTTCCTTTGGAAATTCCCTGGGCAAGCCTAGGCAAGCCTTCATTGGGAAATTTTTCAAAACCATAACATCCTGTAATTTTCTAGTGATTTCTTTGTGAGTCAGAGATGAACTGGAAATGATGTAAGAGTGGGCGGGGCTTAGCAAAAGTAGGCGGGGCTTAGGAAAAGTGGGCGTGGCTTAGAAAAAATACCTTATGAAAAGTGGGCGGAGCTTAGCAAAGTGGGCGGGGCTTAGAAAAAATACCTCATGAAAAGTGGGTGGAGCTTAGCAAAAGTGGGCGGGGCTTAGGAAAAGTGGGCGTGGCTTAGAAAAAATACCTCACAAAAAGTGGGTGGAGCTTAGCAAAAGTGGGCGGGGCTTAAAGAAAAGTGGGCAGGGCTTATTGAATACCTTGTGGAAAGTGGGCGGGGCTTAGCAAAAGTGGGGGGCTTAAAGAAAAGTGGGCGGGGCTTATTGAATACCTTGTGGAAAGTGGGCGGGGCTTAGCAAAAGTGGGCGGGGCTTAGCAAAAAAATAACCTGTGGCTCAGGAGGTGGTCAAACAAGAGCATTAAGAGAAGTTTATCATTTCGTAATGGCACAAATGGGGTATCTTAAAAAATATAAAGATTCAAATGTTTTGTTTGTCAATATTTTAGATGGGGATTATTGTGCAAAGAAAATTAAACTATTGAAGGAATTTGAGAATGAACAAATCTTTTTAGGTTCAATGAGTGAGCTGTTCAACCCCCAGGTGTTCAATTCAATGAGGTTCAACCTCCAAGTTAAAAGGGGAGACAAATAAATATACCTTGGGATAAAAAGGGGGTTTATTTTTAGGGAAAAAAAAGGGAATCGCTGAAAATCCCCCATTCATTTACATGGGGAAAAGTGAGCCAGAATCAGTATTCTTACCCTACTCACGCCCCTTTCTTTGTTCCAACATCAGATTTTTGTTACTGCATGAAATGAAACAAGATTTGGCACATATACTAATGATATTATTGTCTTCCTTAAGAGACCCCTCAAAATTCGTTTTGATGCATTTTCACAAACTCCAACGGATTCCATTCAAAGTCGGTACGATTATGGCTTTTGGTCCAACTTGGGTCATTGGCTACAATTTTTTTCCATAACACTTCCGATATTCAAAAAAAAAAAAAAAAAAAAAAAAAAAAAAAAAAAACCGATATCCCTTCTGGGATTTTCCATTCAAATCCACTGAAGTTTAAGGCCGACGGGGGACGCAAATTTCCACTTTGCCCCGGGCGCTGTTTACCTCCGCTATGCCAAGCTGTTAGGGTTAGGGTTAGTGTTAGCTACCCTAACACGAACCGCTAACCCTAACTGCAACCCAAACCGCTATTCAGGAAATTTGCAAGAAAGCCCGAGCAACGCCGGGCATTACTACTGGTGTGTGTGTATATATATATATATATATATATATATATATATATATATATATATTTATATATATAGATATATATATATATATATATATATATATATATGTATATATATATATATATATATATATATATATATATATGTATATATATATATATATATATATATATATATATAGTTGTGGGGCCGGGTCTCGGTGGTGAGCATGACCGCAAGCTGGATCAGTAGAGTCGGCTCCACCGAACACCCGGAATTTATAGGTCGTCACCCCGGATAACTCCAGAGCCGACGGGTCCCTTATCGGACCTAAGATCACCAATAGGTCGACCACGTGGGATAGGGTCGATTGCCAATTTCAATTTGCCTAAATACCCACTTCGTCCAGACTACTGGGGAAATTCACCCTCGGAAGGATCTGCGTGATCCAGGCCGTCACCGAGCCGGATCCGAGCTGTACCCCGAGCGGAGAGTACCAGAATCCTGCCGGGCCGATTGCACGATTACGGCAACAATGAAGCCTCCTAGTTCCCGTTCGCAGCGCGGCAAACCATTGATAGAAACACAGAAACGAGCTGGTACATTCAACAATCGGGGTATTTATTTTACAATAATCAGGGAGGGGAAGAGCAGAGCTACACAAAGAGCAGAGCTATCCGAATATAAAAGAAATGGAAATTTATACACAAGCACTGAAACAGTTGCTACTTAAAGACGGGCCCACACACAGACAAACACACACAGAAATGGACCCAGTCAGGTCTTTATTGAAGGCTTCCAGCTCGAGGGAAGGTGAGCTGGAGACCAGAGCCTGTGCTTGGACCTGCCCACCTCGTGTGGTCTTCGACGATCCAGCTCGCCAGGACTCGAACCCGCAAGACGATGCCGCTCCAAGCACCAGGTACCGTGCTCGCCAACCGGCCATGCACCAATCGACCAAGACCAAGGAGAAGATCAGAGACGACAATGACCCAGGAGCAGACGAACCAGCCAGCATCAAGACCCGCGACCCCCAAGACGACGACACCCCGATCACGACCCACGCTCCCAGCCTGGCCTTCCTTTTTCCTCCGGGGTGAGAAAAATCGCCATCTGAGGCGCTCTCCACCCTCATTGGACGGGGTCTCGTGGGGAAGTCGCTCTCTGTGGCAATCTCAACCCCATTGGCCGGGGTGCCGTGGGAAAGTCGCTCTCTGTGGCCATCTCAACCCTCATTGGCCGGGGTGCCGTGGGAAAGTCGCCCTCTGTGGCGTGATTGGACAAGGGGCACGCCCCTGACTTCCTGGGCGGAGTCCCAGTCTGAGGCGATGGAAATCTTCACCCACATACGTGACCGAACGCACGTGGGCAATGGCGTCGGTGTGTGAAGTGAAGTGAAGGAGATTTGTTGTAAAAAACTCCGCAGTGCACACATGTAATTCTCGTTACACAGGTAGGGGGCCCGAACTATAAACACACACTTACCGATATAACTGTTCTATAAGGACCTGAATGTTGAATGCTCATGGCTGCCAGATTCGTAATATATATATATATATATATATATATATATATATATATATATATATATATATATATATACATATATATACATATATACACACACACATTGTTGTGGGCCGGGGGTCGGTGGCGAGAACAACCACGAGGTGGGGAAAGCGAAGTCGTCTCCTACCAATCTCCCCGGAATTGCAGGCCGCCGCTCGGATAACTCCACGAGTCGGTGGGTCGATTAACCGACCGTGGTCACCAATATATCAATCGAGTAGTGCAGGGTCTATTTGTCTATAACCAATTTACCTAACTACGTGATTGACTACCGGTGAAACCACGCCCTTGGCACGTCTTGCTCAAACCGGGTCACTCTACCGACCGCGATGGAGTGCCAACTACCAAATACCAACTCCGGTTCGGGTGCAGCCGAGCGGAAACTGCTAAAGCCATGCTGGCTGGAATGAACGGATTATCGGGGATAAAACCCCACCGAAACATGCTGGACCAATTCAAAAAAGGACGGAAACGGACTGGGAACATTTCTAACAAGTTTTATTTACAATAAATGAAGACACAAAGCAAGAGTTAACGCGAATATGCATGAAGTATTTACAATGATCCAAAAACACTTATTCAGTTCTACTTAAAGACGGGCCCACACGCACACACACACACACACACACACACACACACACACACACACACACACACACACACACACACACACACACACACACACACACACACACACACACACACACACACACACACACACACACACACACACACACACACACACACACACACACACACACACACGAAAAGAAAACCCTGTCTTTATTGGACCCTCGCAGCCGTGGAGAGAGACAAGCTGGGGGTTAGAGTTCAGTGGGTACCTGGCCATCGGAGGGAAAGGAGTACTATGCAATGCGGCACCTGCCAAAGTCGTCGGTTTGGTCCCAGTCGCACATGTAGGACTCGTGGCTCGTGGCGGAGCTCGCGTGACGAATAGTCGGGGTCAAAACCAGCCAAGAACTCTAAACAGCCACCGTGAACAAAGCCGGTTCTTCAGTCACCGTGAACAAAGCCGGTTCTTCCGCCACCGTGAACAAAGCCGGTTCTTCCGCCACCGTGAACAAAGCCGGTTCTTCCGCCACCGTGAACAAAGCCGGTTCTTCCGCCACCGTGAACAAAGCCGGTTCTTCTGCCACCGTGAACGAAACCGGTTCTTCAGCCAAAGTGAACAAAACCGGTTCTTCAGCCACCGTGAACGAAACCGGTTCTTCCGCCACCATGAACGAAACCGGTTCTTCCGCCACCATGAACGAAACCGGTTCTTCCACCACCATGAACAAAACCGGTTCTTCCGCCACCGTGAACAAAACCGGTTCTTCAGCCACCGTGAACAAAACCGGTTCTTCAGCCACCGTGAACAAAACCGGTTCTTCAGCCACCGTGAACAAAACCGGTTCTTCAGCCACCGTGAACAAAACCGGTTCTTCAGCCACCGTGAACAAAACCGGTTCTTCAGCCACCGTGAACAAAACCGGTTCTTCAGCCACCGTGAACAAAACCGGTTCTTCAGCCACCGTGAACAAAACCGGTTCTTCAGCCACCGTGAACAAAACTGGCCCCTCGCAACCGCTGCTCGTAACCACTCCTCATAACCACAAAATAACTCAAGTCCACAGAACTCCTCCTTTCACTACTCCACACAGCCCTCGCACTCCTCTCCCTTCCTCAGACGTGCCCCTCTCTTAAATACCACGAGAGGGAAAAAGAATGCCTTCGTACGGGCGGAGCTCCGTGAAGCATGCGCCAGTGTCCGCCTTGATTGGACAGGGTTCCACGGCATGCCTTTCCAGGGCGGGGCCTTAGCCCCTGCTTGGAAACGCCAGCCAGTCTTCCACGCAGGTTCATACTTGACGAGTAACAGTATCAATGTTGCACAGGCCGTCATGCAAGAGTTACAACGTTTGTGGAAGGAACGTTAGTGGAAGCGGCAGAGAACGGCTGCAAGACTCTGCCTTGGTAAGTCAGAGTGCTTGTAGACAGCGGGTGGGTAGTGGATCGTGATGGGGAATGGAATGGTTGTTGGTTGTTCGTTGGAGGGTTCATTGGATGTAAAGATTTAATAACCTAACTAAAAAGAAATTGCAATGCATGCCTTTGATTCTCCCACTAGACAAAAGGAAGGGGATCTGATTACACACATACTTAACGACACAACTGACTTTTGGGACATCTGTATGTTGAATGCAAATGGTATCCATATATATATATATATATATATATATATATATATATATATATATATATATATATATATATATATATATATATATATATATATATATATATATATATATATATATATATATATATATATATATATATATATATATATATATATATATATATATATATATATATATATATATATATATATATATATATATATATATGAAATCGGTTTCGCACTATCTCTCAATGGTGAAGAATGACTTTATTATCAGATTCGGTTCTTCACCAAAATAAAATCAATCGCCCTTGTCACACACCCAACCTGTCCACAACTTTTTGATACATCGTGCTATATATTGGTTTCGCCCAATCTCTCAATGGTGAATACTCACTTTTAAAATTATCAGATCCGGATCCGGATCCAATCTTCAACAAAATTGAATCAATTCTTCCTTGTCACTCACCGAACCTGTGCACAAAATTTCATCTGGATTCGTCCACAACTTTTTGAGATATCCTGTACACAAGCAGACAGAAAGGGGTGAAAACACAACCTCCTTCACCTTAAGTAGCAGAGGTAATTAAACGTGTGTGTTTGTGTACCATCATGACTACCACTAATTGTATTCACAGGAAAAGATATGAATCAGACTGCTCTCATCCATGGATACATCTCGTATTCCTATATTTCAGCGAGTGATTTGCATTCAGGAATACAACAATTATGGTTAACCATCAATATCATGAAATAGCCACTCTCGTCCAAATGCTGAAAATTATGTTAAAAGACGATTTGAATCACAGATTTTGTGCTGGCAACAGCAAGTTAAAAGTGCCCCGCAACCAGAAGCGAGTCACTGTAAGCACACTGCACTTGCGCAAAATCGCAGTACTTGAGCATTCACACATTATTTAGAAAGTCACATATATTTCTCTCTCTGTGCCCCACCCTCACCCATTCCATGTCACCCCACCCCCTCTCCATGGCACAAACATTTATCCTCAACACACACCCTCAACCCCTCTCCATGCACCATCATATCAATACAATTATTCTTCCATCGAATGGAGTCAGTTTTTGGCCCAGTCTTTCACGAACCTGCCTTCCAGAATTGACGTTCGACTGAAAATTATTTGGGCAGGAATGTATTGTTCAGGGTGCTGGAGATCATCACAAGACTCCGTTGGATTCTTAACCTCCTCCAACGAAAGATGGGACACCAAGCTTAACGTGCAGCTATGACACGCAGTGCCGCATTGCTCCGTCTACAAAATACCAATCTGACAGTTTATAATCGAGAATCCCCCCCCACCCCTAAAAGGTTTTCATTGGGATCTTTCTGAAAGAAAACACTAACCTTCCCTCCCTAATATTTTCTACTCTGCAATCAAAAAAAAAAACCAAAATAAATAACTGAAATTGTTTGTTCTTCATCAGACAGAAATAAATCATTTTTGCATTGGTTTGAATGTTTTCTTTCATTGGAACCTCGATTCCTGTAAATCTGTACTCGCACAGATAAAACACATTTACAAAAAAAGAAAAAAAAAAGAAAGACCTCACCACTGGTAACCACAAACCATAGTTTTCAGGTTAATCAGTAAAGTTATAGTGCTCGATCTAATCACGTCAATGCACCAAGCAACCTCTCTTGGGAACGTTGGGAGGATGGCAAAAGTAACATTATTTATGCAACATTTGCTGGTCTCTTCACCGTTTACTCATTCACAAACGGGTTACACTAATGGTAAGCAGAGTAAAACGAAAATGACCTCACTCTGTCCCATTGAGATTGACAACTGGATTTTCAAAAGTAATAAAAAATAAAAATAAAAGGACACCTGCGAACACAAGGTCTTGAAACCGTCACTTGATGGATCTCAGGAACCCGAGGTATTCTTCACATAAGCAGGTCATGTGAGCCGCCGAGCCGGAGTTTCTTCAATTTCAACGTGCAGACCAATATTGAGTATCGTTCTTGGAAAATGGCTTCCTGATATGCAATTGCCTTTTGAACCTGGCAGACAAACAAGACCACAGTGATAAGGTAGACTTGATCATCTGAGATTGACAACATCAAGGTTAATGCAGCACACACAAACCATCACACCTTTTTGTGAGACACAAAAACATGATAGAGTCTTCCATTAAAAAGAGAAGTAAATAAACCACCACCAAAGTGACATTTCTTGAGCAATTGGTGCAAGAACAGCAACTTGAATGTTTTTGCACTGAAAGTTATTCATCGAGCCATATTTTAGCTTGTCCCATATTTTGTCTGCGTTATGCGGAACAACGGGGTAACTTCCTATAGTTCTGGGGTAGTGAGATAGGGGGTTCGGGCTTCTTGCGGTTTGGGGTTTAGCGTGAGGGAAGCAGTAAAAGGACCAGCTTTGCAGCACAGCTACGCAGAGCGCATTCAGCAAGTCTTTCTCGGCAGAGCAAGCTCGAATGCGCTCGCAGGCTCCGAATACTCCAGACACGACGGCAACGGAGGTCTTGCAGGAAGGTGATGTCCAAATGTTTGCAGAGCCTCTGATGACGTGGTCGGTTGGTCATATACGAGGCTGGACGTGGTAAAATGTCGTTGTGACTCCATCGCATTTGGGGGGATACGTCTACTCTACTTATTGCATTCGAGTTATGATTTAAATGTGCAAAAGGATCAGGTGAAAGGAAAAGATTAGATGCAGAGAAGTCAATTTTAATCTTATTTCTTTGATCTCTGGTTCGGACAAGATCTGTTACCATGCTATGTATTTGAGGTTTTCGCTTGACGGGAATGTTGTGCTTGTGCTGCTACGGTTAGATTCTCGACCACTATAAACTGTCGGACGAGTGTTTCACAAACCATTCTCCATCCACTGGCATTTAAAAAATTGTGGGTCAGTGGGTGCCAGCCTCACTGAACTCTAACCAAAATTAATCAGACCAAGTCAGTTTGAAAGATGTGGCAAGAACCTTTCCTCACCAACCCCACTTGGGAATCATGGTATATAATAATTATTTAGGTTAAGTTTTGAACCTTTATTATACAATCATTTTAATCAAAGTTAAACTCCAACCATGCTCTTATCATCGACCCTTTTTAACCATGGCAGCCGTTATTCAAACTTACATATAACCAAACGGCCACTATTCAAACCTCCGTATACCCGAGTGGCCGGAATCTTCTCCAAGGAGCCGAAAGTCCAAGCAGCTCAGGGTTTAAAGGTTTTAGGGTGTTTTCAATCACCTATAATACAATTTAAAACTTCACAAGGTTTAATTTGAAGCAATGATGATAATTAGGGATTTGTGAAATTGCCACAAATATGCTGTCATGTCAAGTACTGTCATTGCCAGGAAGGGAGAGGGGGTAAGAAGGCAAGTCCTATTGGGCAAGCGAGTGCCACTGGTAACCATTATTGCTGAGGCACTTTGTAACCATAGCATTGAACTGAATATGGGCAAGAAGTCATTCACTCAACTTGCAGCTCTCTCAAGGATGGTAAAAAGCAGATCATCAACATAGCATTGTAACAGTCCATCGAGCTTCAGCGGCCATACCTTTCCAGTGCCTCCCAACGTCCTTCACAACTGGCTGCTTTACTGTTCACCTCACAGGGGTACAGCATCCAGTTGTGGCGGATGTGGGGAGAGGCATCACACTACCAAGTGAAAGGCAAGACTTCCACAGCAAGTTGTCCATCAGGTTTTCATCACAAACTCACCGGAGGTAAAGACCGCTTCCTTCTTTCCCATCTTTGACAAACAGTTGGCTTGCGGCATTTGAAACTGAGTCAGCATAATGCAAACAGCTGATGTATGTCTGGGCAATAGCATTAAAAAAAAAAAAAAAAAAGATATAAAGATAAAATTTCAATCTCACCCACACGATATTGGCCTCAATAAGACTCCTTAAAATTTGGAAATTGGAAAGATAAGAGGTGAACATTGGAAAACTGAGGTTATCAAAACTTCAAGTTGAAATGTATATTACAAAGCAAGCCCTTGTGATTACCAAAGCACGATAGGGTTTCCAGAATAGATATGGGATATTGAAAAGTTTTACCATGCTGCACCCACAATCAATAAACCCCATTTCCATGATCAATCAGAATGGAATCCCCCCACCGCCCAAGAAGCTGTAAATTGGAAAAGTTGGGACTTCGTTCTGTCACAATCAAGTCTAATTGCTTTTCGATGGCTGTCGCTTTGAAAGGACAAGAAGCAATGACTGCATCTGCTCCAACAGATCCAATATCAGGGTTATACTTGAATTGATATAAAATATATGGATAGACTTACAGGCAATACCAAAAATCGAAAGTAAGTCAAAGGGGAACAATGAAACGATACATAAGAACAAGAGCATGCAGGCAAAACAGGGACCACTCAAGCAGTCCAGGAGATGGAAAGCCGCACTCAGTAATATGAAAGTCTCAGCACTCAAGGCCACCAACTATCACATTTACAATGAGAACAGCACTCGATAGAGGACATACCTCCACCAGGCTTAACAATTTACATTTTGTATCCCTCCAATGGGCCAGATCTGCATTCGGACCTGAACAAAAATCTCATCAGCTTGTTCTTGTGACCGACCAATTCATCCAAGTTTTGTCATAATCCTTCCACAACCTTTTGATTTATCATTTTTGGCCCCATCTCTCAATTGTGAAGACTCAATACAAAAAAAAAAAAATAGGACCGCAGGCCCTGGCCTAATGTTACAACCCAAAGTTGGTAGCATTCTGACTGGTGGGTATGGTGAGGAAGATTTTAGAAGGAATTTGCAGAATTTTCCTAAAAATTAGAGTCCACTCTTTTGACACACTTAGTCACGTGATCGGCGTGACCTCCACAATTTAAGATTTCGACCATGGCCTAATGTTGTAACACAAAGTTGGAAGCATTCTGACTGGTGGGTCTGGAGAATTTCACTCTGCAGATCTGGATAAAAATCACAAACTGGTCCGACACTTGGAACGTCTTTCAATCCTGACAAATCTCTCACACTCAGTCTTTCCCAAAGGACCATCTGGAACCTCCCCCCCCCAACCTAGTTTCTCAACAATACTCTTGAAGAAGTCCTCTCATTCAAGCTTTTGGGCCTCACTATCTGCCATAACCTTTCCTGGGAAAGCCACATCTCCAAGCTGGCCTCCAAAGCCAGTCGCCGACTGGGCATTCTCCATCATGCAAAGTCGTTCCTTGGCACACCTGAGTTCCTGACTACGAACAAAGCTTTCATCTGCAGCCTGCTGGAGTACTGCTCTCACCTCTGGGCTGGTGCTCCTGCCTCTCACCTTTCTCAGCTTCACACTGTGGAAACCAAGGCATTTAGGATCATTGGTATCTCCCACGGTGAGGCTGAGTCTTTAGTTCTCCAACTCTCTCACTGCAAGAAGGTCGGTGGTCTGTCTTCAACAGTCGTCTCAAAATCCTCGTCCCCCCCACCCCACCCCCCATGGTGCTCAAGGTCCACCAGCAACCCCCTTCTGGTAAAGCTACCGAAATCAACAATCACAACTCACCTTCATTCCTCTTTTGCCTGCCTTTGGAACAAACTCCCACACACTTCAATTCCTCTCTTCCCTCAAGGTCTTCAAAACAGCTGTTCACCACTACCTCTTATCTTCCCCCATCCAAAACCACGATGTTTTCCACCCCCGTTAATCCACCTCCTTCAAATTCCTTGCTTTCCTTCCTGAAAGTTCTTGCAAGGCAAGGACCTGAAAATCCCTGAAGGGTACATTTTGTTTATCCTGTGTTCCCCGCACACCGCTCTCGCTTCCACAGATCGAATATCTGTTCCCCAGTGTTGTGCTCCCCACTCCCACCCCTAGTCTCCAGTTCGCTTTGTTATACATTATGTGTTCGCCCTTATACGAGCCTCAAAATTGTGTACATATATATATATATATATATATATATATATATATATATATATATATATATATATATATATATATATATATATATATATATATATATATATATATATATATATATGTGAAAAAAATTTTTGAAGAAATTTACTAAGTCAGCCATTTTGATCGACTTAAAGTCACGTGACTGGAACGACATTTGCCATCCCCGTTACCAATTAGGAGAGGAACGTTGCTGCCAAATTTCAGCCGGGTCGGCCCAGTGGTTTGGCTGGGGAAGTGGAAATAGGAGACGGACAGACAGTGCATGATGATGATACCTTAACTGGAATTCCAATTCCAGATTAGCTAAAAATTCTCGCATCCAGCTTTTCAACAAATCAAAGCATTTTGACTGTCATATTTCGACACACGCAACCTGCCCACAACTTTGAGACATCGTTTGTAAAAACGTTTTTTTTTTGAGACGAGTCGAGTGGACATACCTCCACCCCCCTTCGGTAACGGAGGTAAAAGCTGAAACTTACAAAAAAAAGATTCCTTCACTAATTTTGCCTGAACTATTCATAAAACTTGTGGAAACTAAACATCAAGGAAAAGTGAAAGGAGTGTTATTGACATAAATGCACCACCCATCTTGGGTTCAATAACATATTGACAAATGATTTAAAAAAAACAAAACAAAAACCCCAAAAAGGGCATATCCTTTTTATTTAAGCAAATTCTCACAACCTCATTGAAAAGGCACAGAGAATCAAGAATGTTGGGGGAAATCTGGGACAACCATTTAAGGCCAGTTTGCAGTCGATCCACCCCATTCTTCAGTCTGGGCTGTTGGCGCAGCAGTCCAATCTTGCAACGTGGTCTGAAAAGCCCAACCTAAAAAGAAGAAGAAGAAGAAGAAAAAAAGGCTGAGAATCAGGCAGAGTTCAGCACAGAAGAGAGATTACAATAATTGACACTTATTTGTCTTTAACAGACAATCACTGAGACGAGCCAAAATTAATAATGCAGACAAACCAAGCACTATTGGTAAGAATACACAACAAATACGTGCCCAAAGGAACAGGTCACTGCATCGACATACAGTAAAACTTCAAAAATCACGGGTTCTAACATTGTGGGTTTCAATTAATCGTGGGTAACCTATTGTTCCGATTTAGTCATCGCAGTGTTTCATTTTTACCAATTACGGGTTCTGGGCCGAGATAAGTAATCGTTTGCATCCGCGTGTACGATTACCTCCCATTACAAGCCTTTTGTTGTAATCAGACCAGCATACGGGAACAAAGCCAAGTTTAATAATGAATTGTTAAACAGGAAATGATATACTGAGATCCTGTAATACGAGATCTACAAGATCAAGTAGACACACAACAGTTAATAATGGCACACAAACGTAAAATGGACAAAATGAGTCAAAAGGCATAAAAAGGTTATGACATTATTGGGGGGGGGGGGGGGGAATTAAGATTTTGAAAATAAATAATAAAAGTGAATGGTTCGATAGGTTGGCAAAAGGTAAAAGTGCAACATCTGTGGGCCACCATGATGGGATCAATGCATCAACTGCACAGTAAATGCAAGTCAAATGCAGTAATACAGGAGAAACCATTGTCGATTTATCCAAGTGAGTAGAGTAGACAGGTAATACAGGAGAAACCATTGTCGATTTATCTAACTGAGTCGAGTGGACCGGTGATACAGGATAAATCCGTTGTCGATTTACCCAACTGAGTAGAGTAGACAGGTAATACAGGAGAAACCATTGTCGATTTATCCAACCGAGTTGAGTAGACAGGTAATACAGGAGAAACCATTGTCGATTTATCCAACCGAGTTGAGTAGACAGGTAATACAGGAGAAACCATTGTCGATTTATCCAACCGAGTTGAGTAGACAGGTAATACAGGAGAAACCATTGTCGATTTATCCAACCGAGTTGAGTGGACCGGTAAAATAGGAGAAACCATTGTCGGTTTATCCAACTGAGTTGAGTAGACTAGTAATTCAGGAGAATCCATTGTCGATTTATCCAACTGAGTAGAGTAGACCAGTAATTCAGGAGAAACCATTGTCGATTTATCCAACTGAATAGAGTAGACCGGTAATACAGGAGACACCATTGTCGATTTACCCAACTGAGTTGAGTGGACCGGTGATACAGGAGAAACCATTGCCGATTTATCCAACCGAGTCGAGTGGACCGGTGATACAGGATAAATCCGTTGTCGATTTACCCAACTGAGTTGAGTGGACCGGTGATACAGGATAAATCCGTTGTCGATTTACCCAACTGAGTAGAGTAGACCAGTAATTCAGGAGAAACCATTGTTAATTTATCCAACTGAGTCGAGTAGACCGGTGATACAGGAGAAACCATTGTCGATTTATCCAATCGAGTTGAGTGGACCGGTAAAATAGGAGAAACCATTGTCGATTTACCCAACTGAGTCGAGTAGACTGGTGATACAGGAGAAACCATTGTCGATTTACCCAACCGAGTCGAGTAGACCGGTGATACAGGAGAAACCATTGCCGATTTATCTACCGAGTAGAGTGGACCAGTGATACAGGAGAAACCATTGCAGATTTACCAACGTCTCCACAAGGCACCCAGGGCCGAAGGCTCCAGTTCAACCATGGCAGACGCCAAAGTGACAACATTATTTTGTAAGAGGATGCCATCCGATGCCTTAGAGATAAGGCAGCAGGAAAGATATGCTCTGGGTCAAGGTGGCCAAGGATCGTTTTACCCTTCTTCTTCATGGCAAAGCAGCAGACTACATCCTGCTCTTGATAATAGACCAGCCATCGCAAGTTTTACATCAATATCTTTCCAACCAGCACCCCCCCCCCCTCTCACCGAATCATCATCATCATCATCCTGAACTAAGTGTTGTGTTTTCTATTGATGGCAGAGGACAGTACGAAAGAGTATGGAATATGGGAACCCTCACCCACCTCGCCGTTTTGTAATAAATGTAAAAGTCTAGTGTTTTCGTATATTTTTTTTTACATTTTAATTTCGACATTAACATGTGTGTGTATATATATATATATATATATATATATATATATATATATATATATATATATATATATATATATATATATATATATATATATATATATATATATATATATATATATATATATATATATATATATATATACATACATATATACACATATATACACATATACATATATATATATATATATATATAGAATAAATATAAACATAAAAAAACACACATATAAATAAAATACCTAAACATGTTTATTTCAATTGTCAAGTGTTTATTTTTTGCTGCTGCCCACCTTCCTCCATATTTCCTTGAAGCCCAGAAACCAAACCCCGCTTTTCCCATTTGCCCTTGTTTTCCACGATCACGGTTTTAACTATCGCGGCATTTTGCAGGAACCTTACCCCTGCAATATTTGAGGGTTTACTGCAGATAAGATAGAGGGCGTTTGTTCCTTGTTCCTCATAAATTTCCAAATTTTAACACCTGGAAGTTTAATAACAATATATCTTATCAGTGATTAGCAGTGACAAAGGATCTTTTTCGAGCTGACAACCTCTTTGTGCTGGTGAAAACCCCAAAAGTATCACCCACACCACAAATGTACGAATACTTGGACAGATGCAATGGCTGATGGGACAGGTAAAAATCGAAAACCTACTTGTCCCATTCTTTGTTTGTATGCAGCACAAGGATGTAGGGTGACATTGGCTGGGGGCACGGCTGGTTAAGGCAGGAATTTATAATTTGTTTAGGGTGCAGGCAATTGCTCACCTACTCTTTACAAAGGTTATCATGGGATCTTTAACGTCCACCAACAAATGCTGGCAGACGGGACCCCCATTTAACATCCATCAGAGGGATGACACACACATTGATTAATCATCCCACCGATTAAACGCTGCGATGACAGTTTATAGCTGAGCTGAGATTCAAACTCAAGCTAAACAACTTAAAGGTGAGTGTGCATAGCTCCAAGGCATCGTATTAGCCTATGTCCCATAAACAGGTTGGGAATAAATAAATAAATGACATGAGGGAGATGACAGATATTAGAAAACACCTTTTCAAATTTGCTGGTGTGGACTGCATTTGTTACATCATGCACCAGGAGCCTTTCACCGATATATAGTAGTACACCAAAAAAACAACTGCTCAGCTATCAGGCAAGAGGGGACATTTCCAAGAATCGCTTTATATAAATACAACACAGTACAATCAAACCTATCTATGAAGGAACATCAAAAGGAAAGCCATCATACACACATGGCCTTCATAGAGGGGTTTGTGAACTGCTACTATGGCCAAGAAAACTGCAGATTTCTTGGCAACAGGTGAAATGTCGAATTTAAATTTTATTTAAAGTTCGGGTTGTTATATTCATGCATCCTGAACACCAAGGTCTTGAATAAATGTGTAGTTTACATGATAGCATCCGTTTCACACACAATCACAAAACTTCCAATTCTGTTTTACACCAAGTAAACTTCCAACTTTTAAACCATTTAGTTGCAAGTACCCAGTTGTCAAAGCATTCACCATGTGGATGACATCGCTGCATTCCAGTGGGCAGCGCTACAAACACAACGTCATGGGATTGTTGTAGTTTCCATTTGTCTAAATATTGTTGTTGTAGTTGCTGCTGTTCTATGGCTATCCCATGCTATTCCATCCCATCACCCCCCTTAACAGTTAGATCAGCTATTTCTCAAAGCAATGACCAGTCAATTATAACAAGAACTATTCTTAGAGGAAAAAAAAATATCAACCTGTTTATTCACAAAAAACAGCAAGCAACCAAAGCACTTGAATGATAGATAGTACAATTGTCATCACAGCCAGGAAATGCAAGAAAAGATGCGAGTCAACAAAATTAAAATCCACATTCCAAATTCTGATTGAGAGCATGACTTGTCATATCAATTTCACACAAGCATGCAAAGCACGAGTTCTCCATCCAGAAAAAGCAAGCACAGAGTATGCACAGTGTCGAAGTTTAAGGGGAGTGGGGGGGAGGGAGAGGAGCGGTTACTCGATTACGCCTTAAAACCACAAGACATTTTATCCCTGTATTAAGGACTTGTGGATAGAGACAAGCCATCCTGCATTTTGGTGCAACTGGGGGATGGTGTGTCCCCATCATGCAATCTCTGGCTCTCATCACATTGCTCACTACTGGCTCCTGAACCCAAACCAGCTCTGTACAAGCTTGTCCTGCCATCAGACCACCCTCCAGCATCCTATTAAATTCTGGGATGGGTCCCACAGCATCCTATTAAATTTACCTGATTCTTTGATCATGTGAATGGGATTGATGAAGCCTAAGAAAGTATTACCTCTGCCACCGAAGGTGAAGTAGGTTATGATTTCACCCCTCTCTGTCCGTATGTTTGTCACTTGCAAAATCGAATATATTGGCCAGTCAATTTTATTATTTTATCTGTCCGTATGTCTGTTTATCACCTACAAGTCAAAAATTTTAACCGATCTTCACCACATGGTTGAGTTAGTCAGAAGGAAGAAGCCTCTTGTTTTGGAGGTCAAAATGTCAATATAGGCCCAAGGTCAACAACTAATATGGTATTTCTAAAATCCTCATCCGATTGACTTGAAATTTGAAGAGGAGTTGCATATTTGGTCATTGAATTTAACTACCAATTACTTTTGACGTCAAATTTGTTTTAAGGATTTTGCAAGTATCGTGCTCTGCATGACAGTCTTCTTGTTTGTCTGTCTGTCTGTGTGCAGGATATCTCAAAAAGTTGTGGATGGATCCGGATGAAATTTGGTGGACATGTCAGGGGCGTGTGACCATGACGAACTGAATAGATTTTGGTGAAGATCCGGATCAGACTCCAATAATTTTTTTTTTTAAGTGATTCTTCACAATTGAGAAATAGGGCTAGAAATGATATATAGATGTTATCTCAAAAAGTTGTGGACAGATTTGGATGAAACTTGGACAGATTGGGTGTGTGACCACAACAAATTGATTCGATTTTGGTGAAGATCCAGATCTGGATACGAGAATTATTGAATTTTTAAAGTGATTCTTCACCATTGAGATATAGGGCCAAAAAACGATATAGACCATGACATTTCAAAAATGTATTGGGCCCGATATTGTTACGAATGTGGCAGCCATGAGCACACAACAGCCAGAGTCATAATAGATCAGTTATATCGGTAAGTGTTTTTTTGTTAGGGTCCCGTCCCTAGTATAATGGGAATTAAATGTACGTGTGCAGCGGAGTTATTTTGATAGTCAGGGTTTTCTTTTGCATTTTTACATCACTTACAACTACAACAACACCTTCACTCCATCCTGACACCACAACGCTCGCGGTGGGCAGAGTTCAAGAAGGACTTGGCATCTCTCTCGCCCAATCAAAGAGATGCGAGCGAGCTTACCATCGGTCAGCCAATGAGAGCCAACGCAGGACAATGTTACTCTTCCTGTTTGAGGGGCGGCCCACCGTGACGCCCGCCACCCCCCCCCCCGATCCAATCAGCGGACTTGGTTCCCCTTATGGCCAATCACGGGGGCGACGAGCGCATTTGCGTGCCAAAACCGTCCAGGGAGGGAAAGCGGGTCGGAGGAGGCGGCTCCCCCCCCCTCTGGAGAAGGAGTGAATAATTGTTCGGCACGATCCGACTGGTAGAGAGTTGGTTTTTGGTCTGCCGGATCGCCTGGCCTTGCCTGCTGACGCTCGCTGCCTCGTCCGCGCTGGTTGGCGTCCGCCCTTCATCCTCTGTCCCGGGTACTTGGAGTGGCATCGTGGTTGCGGGTTCGAGTCCCGCCGGTCCCAGACATCGAAGACCACACGAGGGACAGGTCCAAGATAGCTCTGGTTTCAAGCTCATCTTCCCTCGAGCTGGGAACCTTCAATAAAGATCCTACGGGGTCCATTTCTTTGGGTGTGTGGCTGTGTGCGGGCCTGTCTTGTCAAGAAGAATTGTTAAGTGCTTGTACATTATTTGCATTTCTTAGAGACGCGATAACTCTGCTCTTGTGTGCTTCCCCCTCCCCAATTATCATAAATAAATACCCCTATTGCTGAATATTCCAGCTCGTCCTTGTCCTTTCTATCATTGGTTTGCCACGCTGTGAACGGGAATTAGGAGGCTTTGTTGTTGCCGTAATCGTGCAATCGGTCCGGCAAGATTCTGGTACTCTCCGCTCAGGGTACGGCTCTGTAACGGCCTAGATCGTGCAGATCCTGCCAAGGGTGAATTTCCCCGGTAGTTTGGACGACGTGGGTATTTAGGTAAATTGAAATTGGCAATCGACCCTATCCTACATGGTCGACCTATTGGCGATCTTCAGTCCAATAAGGGACCCGTCAGCTCCAGACTTATCCGGGGTTACGGCCTATAAATTCCGGGTGTTCGGTGGAGCAGACTCTACTGCTCAATATAGCGGTCGTGCTCGCTACCGAGACCCGACCCCACAACAATGTCCTCATGGATCAGGAATTCTCTCAGGAATTCTCAGAAATTACGTGGCGGAGGTATGCGCTCTACAGAGTGCCCTTTTAGTTAGAGCTGTTATTGCTTAAGGTTTGTGTTTAAATGGATTGTCCTGCAAGCAGAGGTTTTATACCGTTTTTATTGAATACATTATTTATTACCTTAAGCAGTCCATATGTGCATCTTGTTTGTCCTGCCAGAGACGAGTCAACCTTTGTTTGGAAAATACCATGGGAAGAAAATGATAAAACTTGGTAAACAACAGGACTTAGACGCCGATCAAAGTAAGAGGTGCATTCCCACCGAATAGGTGCGCTTCATGGTCAAATTGGGGTTGGCTATCCGTGGACAAGGTCTGCCACTCCTTGGCTGTTCTGCATCTGTAGAACAGGGGCCAATCATGTGACTACTTTGAAGATAACACTCTCGACAGTTTGAGACTTGGTTCTTTGGTTTGTCGAAAGAATCATTGCTTGAAGAGCTATACTTGGTTGATCTAAATGAAAACAAGCTCAAATGAGCCAAGATCCTTGTCCTCTTAATGATGATGTCATAAAAACGAATATGACGTCATTGTGATGTATTAGGTTTGCGATAAATTATCTGTGCTAATGCCCTGCATGATTCCCGCAAACAAAATTCAAACAGCTTGCCTAGTTTTGGAGATAATGGTATAGGCGATTTCCATTAGCGACGATATTATGACGTCAACTTTTTTTCTAGGAAGAATTTCCAAAATCGGAGATGGTTACTGCGTGCGCGTGGGCTTTCTGCATATACATGGCAAGTTTCACGAAGATCCGATGAAAACTCTGGGTTGTGAAACAAAAAATGTCAAAAAATAGGAATGACGTCATAAAAATTGATACGACGTCATAGTGATGCATCATATGTGCGGTAATTCATCTCTGCGAATGCCCTGTTCGATTCCCGCAAACAGAATTCAAAAAGCTTGCCGAGTTTGAGATAATTTTTTAGGCGATTTTCATTAGCGAAGATATTTTGACGTCATAACTTTTTTTCTAGGAGGAATTTTCAAAATCGGAGATGGTTACTGTCTGCGCAGGGTATTTTTACATATGTATGCCAAGTTTCAGGAAGTTTCGATGAAAACTGTAGGCTGTGAAACAAAAAAAGTCCACAAGAAGAAGATGAAGAACAACAACGTGAGTAAGACTTAGAGATCCTCCACGAGGATCTAAATATATTTGCAAAAATTGTTTTTACATAATATTAATCTTGAAAATTACCTCGCCTACTCAAATGGATGTATAAAATTGGGAAAGCCAAAAAAGTAGTGGCCTCTGAGAATTCCAGGAATAAAAGGTAAATCATGAGTTTCCTTGAAGTTAATTGGTACATAGTGCAAATAGTGTCCCAAAATTATTTGCATTTGCTGTGCATGTGTGCTCAACTTGGGTCGGCATTTGATGTGAAATAGGCAAAAGAAAATACAAAAATCACAATTAAACCAACACTCGAATGAAAAAGTGTGGCTCAAAAGTTCATCCATACTTGTATTCTCCTGGACTGGCACTGAGGGAACAGGCACAGTGTCGGAACCCCAATCAGCAACTTCAGGTTGCGGGGCCTCAACTACGGCCTGTGCATTCCAATCAGCCTGGTACTCGGGCTCCTTCACAGCGGCTTTCTCCGCTGCAGCCTGCTCTTCCTTCTCAATCTGAGAACATAAGCAGGAATGATGCACATCTTCAGTTCATTCATTAGTGTACAAAACATCCCTTAAAACGGAGCAATTCCATGCATTTTCAAACTTTTTAAAGTTTTCATATTCAAACGTGGTACGCAGGGTGTAAGCAAGTTCAAATGCAGAAACATTGCCCAAGTAGTTAGATACAGAAATGGTACAGCACGATTTAAGTTTCATTGATTCAATGAATTCAAGTAAGTCATAAGCAGTATTAAGAATGTGGATATAAATAAATATTGCTGCCTACTGCATTCATTTGAATTGGATGTGGCTTTATGTCTTGTAATTCTGGTTATTAGATATAGCCGCATGAAGTTTCCTCAAAACGTTTCCTTTATATAAAACAGTATGTCAAAAAAAAATATTATATTACAATTGGGTTAAAATTGATTAAGAATATATTGATATTTTGACACAAGTTTTCCTTTCAAATTCAACCCCTAAAATCCTGCGATTTAATTTTAAATCACAACCAAAGAAAAAATTCACGGTCTTTTATAAAAACAATTTTTCACACCAGTTGTAATTATTGTTCAATCTGCTGTCGGATATAGGGCTGTAAGCATAGCCTGATGGCATGCACACTCCCATGAGCTGTTTCACCTGGGTTTGAATCCTGACCCAGCTATCCAATGCCATCCTGGTGTTTCAGCAGTGTGCGTGCCATCCCTCAGATGGACGATAATTGGTGTATTGTCTAATAGCACAAGTCGGTAGACAATGATCCCACAACGCCTTTTACAAAGAAGAAAGTTATCGCCAGCATTCTGAACAAATCACAAATTCACGCATTCTCAATCGACTATGTTCTATCAGTGGTAATCCATCCAGGACTTAAGCTGAAACAGTGCTTAGGCAGAACCGACACGATGTCAAGAGCACAGCAAATACAGAAGAAACAGAGGGAGAGTACATTTAAGTAAAGCAATCAAAATAATTCATCATCACAGTTCTAAATACAATTGAATTGCATGAAACCTTGCATTACGTACACATATTAAAAAAAAAACATTTGTGCTCACGAGGGCATGATGGTTGTACGTCAATTAACCGACCCATCTGACATCATCATGACCGTGCTCGATACAGAGCATCGGTTCTGCCCAAGAAGTTTCTTGGCTGTGATTACAATCCTGGATGAGTCACCACTCCAACACAAAGTCGAGGCAGGAATTTGGGTAGCGTGCCAGCGATAGTTCGCCTACTCTTCGCAAAAGACACGGGGGGAACTTTAACGTCGACCAACCAATACTGGGAGATGGGACGCCCAGTTTAACGCCCATCTGAGGGACGGCGCACACTAACACCTCAATCTGCATACAAAACACCAGGATGTCAGTTTATAGCTGGGCTGAGACTCAATCCCAGGCAAGACAGCTCAGATGCGAGTGTGTACATTCCTCCAGTCCCATCGAACAGACAATAAATGAATAAGGAATGATGAAAACAGCAACAAACAGGTAAATCAGATAATTGCAATACAAACTTCATATCGGCCAAACCAAAAACTATTTGTTTCAACAACAATGTGCAGACTGAATCGCGATGCAATCTCCGTATCATGCAATTTATGTTTTCATGAAATCACATTTTATACAATCATAAAAATATGTGCAAAACACCACAGGGTCCAAGCAGCTATATTCAAAATCTGTGTAAATATAAAACACACCTCCTCAGGGTCACGGTAAAAGTACAGGTCAGGCATGACCTCCCATGGGTGTTCACGACTTATGGTACCTCGTTGACGCAGAACCTCACGTGCAAGCATCCACCACATCAACCCAATCGAGTGATGACTCTAAATGGCAAGAAACAGGAATTCAAGAGGAAACATAACAGCTCATAATATCCCACATTTCAATCAAAAGACCACAAGTTGAATATACATTTTTATTTTATTTTTTTTAAGAAATTAAACTCCCAAGAAGAAATGAAATAAATTCATCAGATACCCTCAAGTTCTCCCGAACTCTGAAAACAACGAATACAGGTAAATGATCATTAAGCAAGAGTGGTGGTGGTGGTAGTCGTAGTTCAATTAGCCTAAATAATCGTCAGTCGTCAATTTGCTCCAATCCTCAAACCAAGTTCATCGCAATCATGTGGAAGGAAAAAATAAAAAAGGTGCAGTTTACAAGGTGATTGCTCAATGAATCACCACATTATACAATGTTGCCTAAAAGGATCAACCACTTAATTTTTTTTCCACATTTAAGCCCATTTCAAAAAATTAAATAATTCAGGCTGCCAGACCATGTGTTCGATCCAGTTGAAATTTAAAACATGTATTCCTCATCACGAGATCATAAATGTGAAGTTTCATGTGGATTGATGAAGCGGTTCCATTGAAAACATTTAAAGTTTTTCTTCAATCTGATATGGCTGCCAAACCATGTGACCGAGCAATTATTCCTGAACATTTGTACACCCATGGCTTGGGGAACATTTGTGTGGTTTACCCACGATCTGTCCAGCCATTCTGGAGAAGATTTTTATAGGTTAAAGGGTAAATCCAATATGGCGGGCCAAACCTTTCGTTTCTCATGGATAGGCGATCAGACATGCAACGTTTCACCTCGATGTGTTCAGCCACTTTAGAGATGATGTTTGAAGGTTGTTTTTTTTTTTTAACAATATGGCTGCTGAATCACCTGACTGATGTCAGCATCAAAAAATATTCTGTGACCATTTTATCTCGAGATGACCCTCAAAAATTTTCACTCATCAGACGTAGCGTTCCACATGTGCAATGACGACATCACAACAAAGGGGCCTATGATGTCGTTTTTTTAAAAAAAAAATATACATATTCCCATGAGTCGTACTTGCCATGTTTCGATTTTTTCTTGGTGCCGTTTCAGAGATAGAGGTGCAATTATTTTTACCTTTTTTCCAACATGGAAGCCACACCATGTGATCTATGATGTCATAATTATCAATAAAACATTCCACTTGAGTCGTCACACCGATGGTGAAAATTTTGTCTCGATCCAACAAGTGGTTGCGGAAAAAAAAACACGAAAGTTCTGTGCTGACAAACAAAGACAGACAGACAGAACAAGACGACGACGTCATGCAGAGCACGATACTTGCAAAATCCAGAAAACAAATATGACCTCAAAAATAATTCGTTGGTTGAATTCAATGACAAAATATGCAACTCCTCTTCTACTTTCAAGTCAATCAAATTATAATTGACAATGTAAAGAAATCTCGCCGAAGTTGACCTTTTGACCTCAAAAACAATAGACTTCCTCCTTATGACAAACTCTACCATGTGGTGAAGTTTCGTGAAGATCGGTTTAAAATTGAGACCTGAAAGGCGACAAACAGACGAACAAAATCGACTCACCAATATACTTTAAAAATCTTCGATTTTGCAAGCAATGAACAAGAAAGATGTCGTGCAGAGCATGATACTTGCAAGATCCACCCCTCTCCAAAGGTTGCCATGGATACATCAAATTATCCTTTCATTAAGATTAAAATTGACAATCTTAATCAAAGCTCAGGTCAATTGGATGAAAATTGATTTTTCAGATTGAAATTGATTATTTTAGAAGTTTGACCTTGAGTTGACCCTTGACCTTTACAATAGTTGCTTTCCCAATTCAGTGACGTAATATGCAAATCCTGCTCAAATTTCAAGTCAATCGGATGAAAAATGACGATTTTAGAAATTTGACCTTAAGATGACCTTTGAACTCAAAATCAAGAGGCTTCTCAGTTGAGAGTACCTGTACAACTTGGTGAAGTTTCGTGAAGATCCATTTTAAATTATGAACTGTAGGCGATTGATAAACAGATCGACAAAATACACAAAAAAAAAAAAAAAAAAAAAAAAAAAAAAATCGACTGACCATGACCAAAATCGACCTGAAAAATCTTCGATTTTGCAAGTTAAAAAAAACCAAACAATATATATATATATATATATACACATATATATATATATATATATATACACACACATATATATACACACACACACACATCACTCAAAGAACAACACTTGGCAAAAAGGAATGGTACTCTGTGGAGCACATACCTCCAACAGGCTGAACAGTTTACATTTTGCATCCCACTGATAGGCCGGATCTGAATCCAGACCTGAATTAAAATCGAATCGGCTTGTTCTCGTTACCGAACCAACTCATCCACATAGTTTTGTCACAAGTCGTTCACAACTTTTGAGATATCATGTTATACTGTACATAGTATTTGGTCACATCTCTCACTGGTGAAGAATCACAGAAATTTTTTTTGCATCTGGATCTAGATTTGAATCTTCACCAAAATTGAATCAATTAGTCCTTTTCAAACAAACAACCAGTCGACAAAGTTTCTGCGGGATCCATACATAATCTTTTGAGGTTGAGGCTCGTATGCGAGCTAACACACAGAACGTACAACAAGGGGAGCAGGAGACAAGATGGGCGGGAGAGGGAAGGACAAAACAGTGGGGAACAGAGACATTAGATCTGTGGAAGTGAGAGGGATGGGGTACACAAGATGGACATTACAGGGACTCTCAGGTCCTTACACGGCAGGGCCTTTCAGGAAGGAAATCAGGGAATTTGAAGGATGTGGGTTTGGGGTGGATTAATGGGGATAAAAAAGATCATGGTTTTGGATTGGGGAAGATAAGAGATGGTGGTGAACAGCTGTTTTGAAGACCTGGAGGGAAGAGTCAGATTGAAGAGAGTATGAGAGTTGTTCCAATGTTGGGGAAAAAAAAAAAAAAAAGAGGAATGAAAGAGTGAAGGTGATAGTACACGAGCCCATCCAAAAATTGCTACCATGAGAGGGCACCAGACTGTTCGTTTTATCTTATGTATATGCCCATGGACATAACAAAAAACAGTATGATGGACTTCTCAGTAGAGTAGCTCAAGTTTTGTATGGGACTTTGAAGATATCATGATTTTATGGTGAAGCGGGTGCCAAATTGAGCCTCAAAAATGGCACATTCCATGAAATATGTTTTGAATAAACACTTGTTTTATGAGTTGTTTTCTATCGTGTGCATGTGAACAAGGTATGTTTGGTTGACAAAACATTTTTTCTCACAATTTGATAATGTAGAGCCTAAGTTGGGTCCTGAAGGCATTGGATAGGCATTGAGGTCCACTTTAGATACGATTATGAAAAAGCTTCAGGAACAATTCTTGGCATTATGAAAATCATCCGAGTAAAAGTTATTTTGGTGATATTTAAATTATAAGCATTAATCCGAATAACATTATTCATCTAGTGTTCACCAACATGAATCCCTCAGAGAGTGACAAGATGAGATCCAGGGAGCTGAGATTCACAACTCTTCTCATGTTTGACGATGCTGGGTATGACTAACCTTTTCCTTTCTAATGCATTAAGTTCAATTTGATAAATATAGTTTTGTAAGCGTGTGTATGATTATTTAAGGTAATTGATATATTCTTCCAATTAACCTTAGGAATTGACTTCGAAGCCACACAGCTATGCCAAGTGACACTTAACAAAGACGAAAAATATGCATTTATTGTTACATCTCCAATTGATAAATAATTGCTCTATTCTGTGTCATTGCAGGTGAATAAATAATGGATGCACCTCAGAAGCCACCCAAAAGGCCTCATGTTGAGGAGAGGACCTGTATAATCTGTGCAGTGAGTGCGCCAATCAGTGAGGTCACCAACCCAAAGGATCCACAGTCCATAGAAGCGCTTCAGAATGCTGCCAGGATACAAAACTTTGATGCCATCCTTGATCTCTGTGACTATGATGACTCAAAACTATGGTATCATAGAAACTGTCGTTCTTCTTTCACTCACAAGAAAACACTTGCCAGCCTTTAATCCAAAGAACTCTTCTGCTGGCACAGATCCCTGGAAATCCTTGCGTGATGGCCCGAGTTCATCTCGTGTTATGGATAAAATTTGTATTTTCTGTGACAAGAAAACCAAATACATCACAGGATCCAAAACCCGTGAACCACTCACGCAGTGTTTAGAGCTCCGTTCTGATGACAAGGTTCGACAAGCAGCCATTAGGCAATATGACAACAAAATTCTGGCCATAAAATCACGAGAACTCGTGGCAGCAGAGGCCCACTATCATGATACCTGTTACAGAAATTACACGAGGGATGAGAAACCCAAAGCTGTGACTGCAACTATGGCAAACGAAGATGTGGCCTACCAAGAAGCAGAACAAGAATCATACATGATGTTGTTCAAGCACATAAGGGACACTATTTTCACTAATCCTCAGGCTGTTCACCTGACTCATCTAACTGACAAACTTGTAGAATTTATGAGAACATATGGCTTCCAAGATGTGAAGAAACAGACCAAAATTCACATCCGCCATAAGTTGGAGGCAGAATTTTGTCAATCTCTCTACTTCATCACTGAGACAAATGGTAGGGTTCTTGTATATCCTGATAATCTACCACTTGCACAAGCCCTTACAGATAATGTGATGCTCAAGGATAAGGTCCAGGAACTAAAGTCTACAAATGACATAAGACATGTCATCAACCAATCTGCAGTATACATCAGAGACCAGTCAGCACATTCAGTGGACAAGGAAAATTGGCTGCTCTGAAACTTCTGAAGGAGAATGTCCAGTTCCAAGAGGCATTCAGAAAACTAAGGCAAGATTGGACATTGTCTGCAGAATTACTGACAAATCTGGAGGTGTTCACTTGTCATCTTTACGTGGCACAGACAGACATCTCAGAAGTCAATGAAATGCGGTACCAATTATTCAGAATCAAGAACGGAAACGTAGACTCTTCACAGTTGCCTCCATGCAAGGATTGCCTGAAGATGCATGCTGTGAGGGCAAACTACAAAGCAGCCATTTGGCAGAGATCCCTGACCAGCAAGCCCAGCATACAAAATCCTATTGACAGTAATGGGTGGACCTTGGATGAAGTGGGACAGTTCACAGTCAACTGGATGACTGGTCCCATAGCCCCCGATGTTGTCCTGGAGTTCGTGTCTTGCAAGTGCAAGAGAAGCTGCCAGTTGCCATCTTGTCAGTGCATGGTGAATGGCCTGAAGTGCAGATGCCTGCAGTCTACAAACGTGACAACATGAAAGATCATGAGGAAAATGACGACTCCACGGATTCTGACAGTTCAGAGATTGATGATGAATGAATGAACAGATGTGAACTGTATATGTATTTGATGTTTAGTATTGTCTGATTCATGGATTTATACTGGAAGTATGTTTTATTTTGATCATGTATTACTTTGAACGACTATGTCTGGGAAGAGAAGTATATGTATCACAATGACTTTCCAACAAAATGTACTTGAAAGATATATTGTTTGTCACCAAGTCAATTTAATGTTATTCTTGCTCTCGTGATCTTTGGTTTATTGAAGGCAACTATAGGAAAGATTTAGCTGTGTAATTATCATATTTGTGTCCTGAATATAAATAAGTCATGTACATAAAGTATGTGAGGAAATGTGTGTATTAAAACAGCAAGTATGAAACCTGTTGTGCTGTTTGCATCAAGGCTTTGGGTCAATAACAGAATCATCAGTTAATTATGGTTCACATCTGAAAAAAAAAAACTTCAGAATGTATATTAGTTTGAGGTCTAACATGTTTTGATAACTGTACATTTTATAATAATGAACAATGAGTTTCAGAAACAATTTTAAATGGTCTGATAAAGTTTGTACTTTTAAACTTGTTCCTCTTGGTCTTTTTTTCTGGTTTTCTACCCCTCTCTCCCACATTTAGCTGTACAGAAACTAAGCTACTCTCCCCAGAAATGTCCATCATGCTGTTTTGAGTTACAGATACATATAGGTAACAGAAAATAACTAAAAAAATCTGGTTCCCTCTCATGGTATCAATTTCCAGAATTTGGCCATGCAGCTCATGGACTATGAGTAGTGATTCTTGATTTTGTTAGTTTTACCAGAAGGGGGCTGAAATCTTTGAGAGATATTATATATATATATATATATATATATATATATATATATATATATATATATATATATATATATATATATATATATATATATATATATAGTTTTTGGCCCTACTTCTCAATGGTGAAGAATCACTTCAAAAATTCTCGAATCAGTATCCACTTTCAGATCTGCACCAAAATTGAATCAATTCATCCTTTTCACACACCCAACCTGTCCACCAAGTTTCGTGTGAATCCATCCATAACCTTTTGAGATACCATGCTATATAATCGTTTTTGGCCCGATCTTTCAATGGTGAAGCATCACTTAAAAAATTCTCAGATCCAGATTTGGATCACCACTAAAATTAAAGGTTGTTGTCCTTGGCCCCACACACACACACACACACACACACACACACACACACACACACACACACACACACACACACACACACACACACACACACACACACACACACACACACACACACACACACACACACACACACACACACACACACACACACACACACACACACACACACACACACACACACACACACACACACACACAAAACTGTGGCCAAAAATTGTGCGCCAGACAGGCAGACAAGCGCTACAAAACAACATACTTGGCAAAAAATTTTTCCCGCCAAATAACAAACTCACCCAAATGCAATACCCCCTCCTTTGGAGAGGTAAATAAAACCACCTTTAGCCAAATGTAGTGCAACCTCTGCTCCAGCATAATGACCATCATTGTGATAATGAAATTGTGAATACAGTATAGGACTTTTAAAATGACTAATTGGCATGCATATGCACAAACAAATACAAACAATGATAATTGGGGCATGCAAACTTCTATCGTGCATGTGTGGTAAGGGTTATGACCCAAAAGGATTCACAAAGCTTCCAACAGAAGCAAGTCATTGGAAGAAGAAAACAAACCAAAAATAATTTTTTCAAAAAACAAAAACAAAAACGCACCAACTCGAAAGGCCTCGTTACCATTCATACATTTTGAAACCCCTATATCAGCAGGTGTATCAAAATCTGGATGGTTCAGCCAGCAGTGTAGCAGGGTCTACTAACTACCAAATCCTCGGACAAAGTGCCCTCAAGGAGTCAGCAAAAACCCCTGCAACGTTTAATATTGCACAGTCATGTTTTGTGTTCATGAGATGTCAACACAAAATATAGGAAAAACTGTGTGCAGCTCTAATGCATAAATGTCATCATGTAAAATGAGCAATGCCACTCCTGTTATCCCAAATCAGTGAAAACCTGTATATTGCTCATGGTTCAGTAACTTTTGAAGCAAATTTGAATGGAAAAGAAAAATCCAACAAATAATTTCAAATGAATGAGGGGACGAGTAGGCAAGAAGGGGATGGCAGGAGAGACGAAAGCACACGACAGGATCCAGGGACGCCAAACAGGCAGAACAGAGGCACTCAGGCAGGACAATCTCCTTCATGAGCTATCCTCAGAGTCCGCTCCACTTCCCCCTCAGTCGACGACCCTTCTCAGGCTTCCCCCCCAGTCAACCACACTTCTCAGGCTCCCCCCCCCCACCGTCACACCCATCTCAGGCTCCCCCCCCCCCACTGTCACACCCATCTCAGGCTCCCCCCACCGTCACACCCATCTCAGGCTCCCCCCCCACCGTCACACCCATCTCAGGCTCCCCCCCCCCAGTCACCACCCACACGGACACAAAAAAAAAAAATAAAAACTGACACCAAATCTGTAAGCACCCTATTTTGGACCAATTCCAACAAGGGCTAACAATAACAATAACACCTGAAAGAATATAGTATACACATCTTAAATATAATGACAAATTGGTGTTTGAAATTGTGACTTGAGAAAGCTTGGCATGGATTCAAGTTGACTCTTACTTTTGAATCCCACTGCATGTCTCCACCACACGTCTCCACCCCGATCCCCAAGAACACCTCTTAACTGGATAGAAAGCAGCTAAAGCCTGAAGGTTGACTGGTATTGTGGTAATTGCATTTAGGAGTGCACAGTTGGGAAGTTCTGTTTATTTGTTG
The DNA here is from genome assembly GCF_056783735.1 of Eptatretus burgeri. Taxonomy (NCBI): domain Eukaryota; kingdom Metazoa; phylum Chordata; class Myxini; order Myxiniformes; family Myxinidae; genus Eptatretus; species Eptatretus burgeri. The sequence goes on from NC_140961.1 coordinate 53,924,471, forward strand.
CAGTTAAGTCAGAAGTCAGACAGAAAACAGTATGTGTAAGAAGCAACAATAAAATTGTCTGGTGCATTCGTGAATGCTTGGCCAATTGCTATGAAATATGCAAATGAAGATGAAGCGTGTTTGAGTGCACCTGACATTATATTTTACGGGCACAATTTGAGATGTTTATCAAAAACTTTCAATAGAACAACAAATTGTCACACCATCAAAAAAAATCATTTCTTTTGCAATACTTTCAAAATTTTAAGGATTCAGATTTTCAATTTTTTTTTTTTTGTTAAATAGAAATGATACTTAGTAAAAATAAAAAAATAAAAAAAAAAACTAATAATAATAATAATCAAAACATGCAGTGCAATTAAATAAAAATATATGCAGGAACCAAAAGCATACATGAAGTGTGTTTTGCTATTGCTCTCCTATCCTGAAGTTGTTAATTCAATGGTGCAAGCAGATGTTGGTGGAGGGCACACCTTATTGTTGCAGGGCACCGCAATATCGACATAGCGAAGTGGTGAGTCGGTATTGCACAGGGCAATCGTTGGAATGTTCACGTACGAGGCCTCGATGAGGGGCTGGTGGTCCTGTCGGGGATCAGTGACAACGAGCAGACGTGGCTCACAAAATGCTGCTTGGATCTGGTTAGTGAAGGTGCCTGGTGTAAAGCGACCGGCGATGGGTGTGGCACCAGTCGCTGAAGCAAACTTCAACACTGCACGCTGTGCATAAGATAAGGGAGAGTCACAGAGAGGAAATCAAGGAGGCTGGTGGCATTGCAACTAGTTTTAACAAAAAAAAATAAAAGGAAAAGTTTGCCTTGTTTTGGGAATAAGGATTAATTGAGTGGTCACAGGTTGACAAGACCAAATCCAGCAACATATGACATGTACAGATAAACAGTCAACAGTTAGTGAGCAGCACCATTCTCAAATCTGTCAATGAAAAAGAAAATATGAATATTTTCAAAAAGAGGAATAAATATGGATCCAATTTTTGGAAGTGACTAACATTGTTCAGGTGTACACCCACTGCCTTAGAAGAGAGGAAGCTGAAGCTGTTCATATTTGACTGCAGATTCAGCAAAAAAAAATTACGAAATGCTCGAAACAAAATCATACTGCACAGGGGGTTTCAAAAGTCCGGAATCATAGGAAACGCATTATTTACTTTTTTTTTTGAGCGATGGCTGAGGTGGATAGGATGTCATGAGAATGGCCAAAACACACAATGCAGATACAACGCCACTTTAGTTTTTTTTCTTTGGGGACACCTGAAATCAGTGGTTTATACCACGAGACCACGTACGATTGAAGATCAAAACTCTGGCAAATCAAATCAGAAACGAATGTGCTAAAAATCGGTGTCAATGTTAAGAAACGCTCAAATAAACCTCCACACAATAATTGGGATCTGTATGCATGTTGGTGGCTCAGAATCCAAACAATTAATATAATAAAATTGTCAAAGAAACATTCCTAAAATTCCAGACTTTCGAAACACCTTGTATATTGAGAAATGTCTGTTTGTACATTTGACCTCCATGCACTCCTAAACCAGCTGACGGAATGAGTTCAGAACTGGCGGCCGACCCAGGTTCGGATCCTGAAAGCTGATGTTCAATCAGGCTGAGAAATCCATTGTCTACTGGTGACCAATTTTCACAAAAGCAGACCGATATCTGTCTGTCCTGCATACAAATCGTGTACAACCTTCATGATAAAACAGGCCCACAAACCTTTGAGATCTGGAATAATTTACAAAGCTTTTGCAAATCTCTTGTCATGATGCTGATACAAAGTATTTTGTTTGAAGAATATTTGTGCCCACGATTTCCATTGAAGCAAACTGAAATCCAACAATGTTCTGCATCCATGCACTCACACACCCAAAATCACAACAAAGTTTACAAATGACAAATGACGGAGTTATGACTCGGTAATAAAATCTGGGAAACACGACTCATTGATATTGCAAGTATTCTTGGCGAGATGTCCTGAGCACAAAGTTTGACAAAGCAAACACACAATGAGAGAGGCAGGGAGGGCAGCAATTTTATGTAAACTCAGATTGGTGAACCTGGCCAAAAGGTCGTGACGAGATGACACAGATATCGGCTGGATTCTCAATTGCCACAACTGTTCGAGCAGCCAGCAACAACTTCTCCCAAGTTTTCCGCAGATTGATTATGAAGATTCCTGTTTGAACACAAGCAATATATTACAGAACGAACAAGCGAGAATTAAAAAAAAACAAATACAATCACTGGACCTGTAACTTATCTGGGCCCTCATCAAATGGAATAACCCAAATTTGGTAGCATTCTGAATGTTAGGTCTGGAGAGGAAGATTTTTGAAGGAATTTACCAAGTCTGCCATTTTGATTTGCTTGAAGTCACGTGACCGGAACGAGCTTTGCAATCCCCGTTAGTCAGGAACGGAACCTTGCTGCCAAATTTCAGGCGGATCAGCCTCGCGGTTTGGGCAGAGAAATCGAAAAAAAGGAGTTGGGCGGACAGAGCAAGATGACAATACCTTATTTGGAATTCTAATTTAAGGTAAGCTAAAAACTATCAATCACACGATGACCTGCCAAAACCCTGGAGATGAGGGCAAAAGTTACTTCACAAGGATTATTGTGCGACAGAAGTAGGGCTTCCACCGATATCCAACATAGTCACCAAAAAAGACAAAACAAGAATACAAGTCGTCGAGTTGTCCAGCTCAGACTGAACCTCCAAGAACCAGGCAAAAGTCCATATGGCCAATCAACAGCCAGAGCAGGAAATGTTGCTGACCATTACTTCTCCGAGCTCAATACGAGTTAGTCAAAGCCATTTATGCAAAAAACAAACAATATCTTGTACTGACATTTCTAGTTGATAAAAACGATCACATCATGAAGAAAGAGAGGAAAAATAAATTAATAAAAAGGGAAGAAGACACAAATTACCCACGGATGTAGGTATTGGTAATCAATAATAGATTAGCTTATCAATATGGCCGAGAAAGCAGTATTATACATATAAATAAATATAATCATCTAATAATATGAAAAGCAGGTTAAATTCACTTTGCCGAGATCAAATACTCGCCCTGAAAGTAACAAATTAACGAGAAATGGTATTTTTCAGTTTGAAGAACCAGTAAACATGCAATTTGCCACCAAATACTTGTATATTTGATGATGAAGTCACCAGTCTGTTACCATCTTTTCCTAACCTATGACTTTCACTCAAGGATGCTGATCTGGAAGAAGCATCTCCCATAGATGGGCGTGTAACCATCTAGAACCAGGTGTACCTCCCATAGATGGGCGTGTAACCATCTAGAACCAGGTGTACCTCCCATAGATGGGCGTGTAACCATCTAGAACCAGGTGTACCTCCCATAGATGGGCGTGTAACCATCTAGAACCAGGTGTACCTCCCATAGATGGGCATGTAACCATCTAGAACCAGGTGTACCTCCCATAGATGGGCGTGTAACCATCGAGAACCAGGTGTACCTCCCATAGATGGGCGTGTAACCATCTAGAACCAGGTGTACCTCCCATAGATGGGCATGTAACTACATCATAGTTGAACGAGTCAAGCCACTTGAATGATCAATCACGAAGACAAAAGCAATGTGCCATGGGTCAACCGACAGAGAATGGGATGAGAAAATACCCAACACTGCAATCGGAAACCATGTTTCATTGGTGTTGCACGAGTAATACACTTCACGTCTAATGGCTTCTTGGCCGCAACGGGAAGCTCCAACGACGTGCATTACATGAAAACCAGCATCAAAGTGCTAAGAAAACAAACAGAAACAGCAAGGTTGATACATAGTTTGCAAAAAAAATAAAAAAGAAGAAAATATCAACAGTTGAATCAAACGATCAAAATTGCCAGCTCGTCTAAATACAGGAACGCAACGCAGTCTGTTTGAAAAGCCTGCAAATTAAATGATAATGGCAAAAGATGCACCATCTTGAGGGTAGATTCCGAGAGACTCGGCTGAGCACCAAGGGGTGAGTTGGCAAAGAACGGGACCATTGCCCTTTAAAGACCTTTCTTCAATGCAGCTGCGCCAATGGAAAAAGCAAGGAAATAAATATACCATCAGAGATGGGAATCCCCCGCCATTGAATGAAAAAGGTCATACATATTCCAGATAATGAGGGAGGTGAATTGGAAACAAGACACCATTTGGTCATCATCTCGAAAAAGTTCCCCAGGGGTGAGGAACGTAGTAACCAAAAATAATTGAAATCAGATAAGCGGTTTGCCATTTATTACAAAAAACACTTTTTTCAAGATGGCCACCCCAGTCGGCCATCTTGGATCCGGCCACGCCCAAAACCAATAGGGTTCTTCCTTTTCAGGTGGTACATGTGTGACTCAAATTTCAAATCGATATGGCAAACAGTACGAGTTATCGCACTCACAGCTATAAATGTTGATGCCCGGACGGACGGACGGACAGCCGGACGACCTGGGTGACAACAATATCCCCCTTCCGCCACACAGCGGGGGATAAAAACCGGAAGAACATTGGCAGTGTATCTTACACAATGGGAGCAGAGTCTTAGTCAAGACTCGAGTTGATCTGTGTCAGCATCGACACAAACAAATTTTTATCAACCGAACGTGGAACATGTTATTCTAACCGCCATGGAAAATACGGCGAAGTGTTTAGTTTCCTTTCACAACTTTTCAAAATGTTATCATCTTAATTCGGTGTACGAAAAACGGAAAGCGTGTCGACAATCCAGCGTGTACATTTGTTCTGTGGAGGCCAACATGCGATCATTTGAATCCTCGCTTAAAACCAGGTTACAGGACAAACCACCATGAAGCACTGCTACGTAAAGACATTCCAGCAAAATCACAGTTTATAAACATCCATTAAAAGCAGCATTGCAAATACAAACCATCATTTTTCCGCTTGTACACGTACTGATCCATCTGATAATCAGAATTGGTGGTGCCGAGGTGAGTCCCTGCTGCGAGGAACTTGAGAACATCTTCTTCACGCATCTGCAACACGTCTATGCCTCCAGACATCGTGAGATCTCCGCAAAAAAGTAACGACGGGAGAACTAGAAAACAAACAAAGACCGATATTAAAAAAAGTGTTGGACTCGTCGTGAAAGACATGTCAGCTGCTTTACCATTTAATCAATCAAATCTGCCACAGTCTTCTCAGAGAATCAGTGCAGTGGAAAGAGTTCCTGTGCAATGCTTATGTGCTGGGATGTTTGCATGACCTTTCCAGAAATCAATCGGGGTTGGAATTTGGAATTTGTTCAGGGTGCCGACGATCTAGCATACTCTTCTCAAAATACATTGTTAGACCTTTAACGTGGTGGCAGACGGGTCCTCTGGGTGAACGTCACACACATTGATAAATCGCCCTCCATGCAAGACGTCAGGAGGCCAGTTTATAATTCCAGGCTGGACAGCTCAAAAGTGAGTGCGCGTATCGACCTCGGCGATTCTGCCGAACCTCATATTTAATAGCATGAGGCAGGAGTAGGAAGGAGTTTCACTGTGAACTTGAGCATCACGTTGTCCATCATTACCTTCCTACCTAACCATCCCATCCTTCCCACCGATTAATTTGCTCTATAGTCATAATTTACTTTCAGTTATTGTAGAGTGTCTAACATGCATTCTGTAGAAGTTTGCTTCGTCCTAGACAATAGAATTGGTCGATTTTGAGGGATGAGATGTTTGACCTGAACCAAAGAACCGAGCTAATCACCCCAACCGAACAGAAAAATAACAAAACCGCACATCCTTATTAATAGGGAAATAGCAAATGCAAGAAAATCTCTCCAAGAGACCTTATTCCTCGTCCGAGTTCGGAACATCTGAGCATGCGCAGTGCATTTTCAGCCTTAAATTTTGGTCAATTTCTCATCTATCACTAGCTCAAAGTTGCTAAAACTCTGCGATCTGTACTAAAAAAATAATTCACTTCAAGGTAAAACCAAAACTAGCCTTCTAGCTGTTAAAATTAAAAAAAAAAATGTTGCGGTGTTCCGAACGAGAGCCAAATAGGGTGTATTTCCTGACTTACCACACAGCTGTAGCTGTCTACTGGACACCAATCACCAAATTTATATACTATATTCTCCTCTGCACCAATGCCAACGAGTCTGTCAAATAATGTCCAGTAGGTAGAAGGCCAAGAGAACGTAGAAGTAGGTGGTATAATCACTATCACTCTATGTAGTAGAGTAGGTAGGTACAGTAGCAAATGGCAGAAAGACAACTATGACACAAACCAGTCAGTCAGTGGATTTGATGGGTAGATACGTAGGCCTAGCCTTTTTGTTTTCCAATCTCTTATAAAAAGTGCAACAACAACACTGATGACACCACACTACTCACTCTTACTATCCACAGTTCTGAATATTCCAGTGGACTCCACTGGACCAACCGATGACTATGCACTATATGCAGGAATAATGTTAATATGTGTACGACAAGATAAACGCGGAAGGAAACCGGAAATATCGCAATCGCACGTGGCGATTATTTGACGAAGCAGTGCTAAACACCGGAAATATCAAAAACACAACACCGTAAAAACTTCATACGACTGGACACCTGCCCCGTCGTGTCAGCTGCCGATCAATATTCGTGTCAAAAGAAGGATGGCGTATATCAAAGTGCTGGAAAACAATGGAGATCTCTCTACTGTTTTCCAGCACTTTGACGTATATTAAACACATAACGATATGCCATCCGATATTTTTTGATTCTGATAGCTTCTATGACCTAGGCCTATGGCGATTTGCCGATTGGTGGGGACGTTTGGCTATGAGTGGGGGTACCTAAAAAGCTATGCTATGGGCAGGCAGGCAGATTATATAATAGGAGTCACAAACCGAGAGTTAGCAAATACCCAGCACGAGAACGACCTTTACAAGCATGAGTTCCTGTTACTAGGGTGTAGTGTTCTCGGGTCAGGAGGGATTTTTGGCCAACTTTGAAGTCACGTGACGCGAAAACGAAATCGAATATCGAAAATCCGGCCTGACCAAATCTAGATATTGTCCCATAGATTCATATGCCACAATCAAATAAAAGATAACTTAAGAAATGTAGGAGGAGATAGATTTTGAAAATCGTCATTTTGCAATTACATGAAGCAGTTTTTGCAAAATTCAGTCACGTGACGTGTACGACTGTACGTATTCAAAGATATCGGTATTCTTTCAAATGGACATGAAAGACAAGGTCAGCTGCTATGCAATGACACCATTCACCAACTTTTACCATGCCCAGTAGAGAATATATAGCCTCCTGAAGGTAGGGCAGTTTTTGCAAACTTTGAAGTCACGTGACATGAAAACGAAATTCGAAAATCCATCCCGACCAAAATTTAGATATTGTCTCATAGAGTCATATGCTACAATCAAATTCAAGATCGCTTGAGAAATGGCGGAGGAGATAGAATTTGAAAATAGTCATTTTCGCAACTTCAAAGGCCTCGTGACCTTGACCTTCGGTGACCTTGAAAGTCATACCGTCGTGTACGTCTCATCGACCTCTATCAGGATCACTGATGACCAGATCTCCCGCTTCAACTTCATTGTGAACGGACGGACGGATCGTCACCTCTCCTCTCAACACCCATATTAGGTCATGCTCGAAGAGACGACCGAAAAACTCCTATAGGACACATATAAATGCAATTTCAGTATTTTGTGTGTCATGGGACCTTTAAAAAAACAGGAAGTTTTCTCTGGAATTTAACTCCCAATTTTGACTGCCAGGCAGGCAGAGTTTGAATTGACAGCCCAAGTCCAAAGGAAGCTGTTCAGTTTGGCATTTTTAATACGAAATAGGCAAAGCCGAAAAACAAACAAACAACTAAAACCCATTAGAATGTTTTAGAAAATAAATAATTATTATTATGATTTTTAATTGAATTAAATTGCACTGTTAAAGCAAACAATCATCAAGTGTAAAAATTAAAACATTTAAAAAGGAAAAAAAAAAATGACAGGATGAAAAAAAAAAAAAAAAAAAATAAATGAAGAAAAAAAAATGACACTTTCCTTGGGGCCGTCAGCCTTCCATGACACAGCAAGGGGATGATTTCACAAATGTCACAACAACAACCCTCATGAATACCTCACACAATCAACCAAACACCAAACGGACGACAAATACAGGGCAACCAAAGGTTTCCCGGTAAAAACCCCAACGATTCGGCACAGAGGCCTGGCATCCCCGAGCACGTGGTCACTCGTCTCGAGGCCGCACGACGTACTCCCTCCATGAAAATTAGCCGCACAGCGCACGATCTATCGCCTATGGTTCTTTTGTGAGGTAATCCAAGCTTCCAGGTTCAAAATAACTCGAGCAGCCGACACCACGTCCGATTATTTGAACGATGGACGTGAAAGAAGAAAATAATAAATCTCACAGCATACCAGTACGACGCCACAGGAAGGCCGCGCGGCATAAAAGAAAGATCACGTGATTTCCGCATTTCAATGTTTTTTTTTTTCCCAATGATGACGTTTTTAAAGCCTCGTCGTTTTACTTTAAATTATTCATATGCAAGCGCGAAAGCAATCAAATGTTGCCGTAAAACTTCACTTTAATCTGATTTAAAAAAAAAAACTTCACGTCACATAGAGCCTGAGCATACAGCATGAGCTCTATACACCGCCGCATTGAATTCTTTACCGACGTGGCCATAATTACTCATAAACAATGTTTCAACGAATGAACCGATAGAAACAAAACTATTTAGAGTCCGGATCATGAGTCGAGTTTGATAACAGGTATTTTTTTAGAGGATATGGAGATTTTAAATATGAATTATTTGTCCTAATCCGTTTCCGTTTATCCGTTTATCCGTTTATCCGTTTATCCGTTTATCCGTTTATCCGTTTATCCGTTTATCCGTTTATCCGTTTATCTCCGTTTATCTCCGTTTATCTCCGTTTATCTCCGTTTATCGATTACGTTTGTTCGTAATCTCCGTTTATCAATGTTTTTTTTTTTCTAGTTCATCCCATCTTACGAAGACCTTAATCTGGCCCTGGATAGGAATAGTGCCGGATTAACCACTAGGCCCGTGAGGCCCGGGCCATGGCCTACAAAGACCTTAATCCGGCCCTGGATAGGAATAGTGCCGGATTAACCACGAGGCCCGGGCCTTGGCCTAAGAAGACCTTAATCCGGCCAGGAATAGTGCCGGATTACCCACTAGGCGCGTGAGGCCTGGGCCTTGGCCTACGAAGACCTTAATTTGGCCCTGGATAGGAATAGTGCCGGATTAACCACTAGGCCCGTGAGGCCGGGCCATGGCCTACGAAGACCTTAATCTGGCCCTGGATAGGAATAGTGCCGGATTACCCACTAGGCGCGTGAGGCCTGGGCCTTGGCCTACGAAGACCTTAATCTGGCCCTGGATAGGAATAGTGCCGGATTAACCACTAGGCCCGTGAGGCCGGGCCATGGCCTACGAAGACCTTAATCCGGCCCTGGACAGGAAGAGTGTACTGTAAGTGAAGACTTGTAATAGCCTGGCCCACCTGGAGGCAGCGCTACATGATACACATTTACATGGAGAATTTGCTGATCCTCTGGAGAAAATCTGGATGTGATGAGCACACAACTGCAGGAATAGCACGACAAACAAACAAACACACAAACACCAGTCCATGGATTACAGGAAGGATCCACTTTTGTGCTTTCATAAGTTCGTTGGCAGATGAACACAAATTTTAAAGCAATCAGTATACACTTGAAGGTTTGAGGAACTTGTGTTTTGAACACTCGTATATATATCACCATGGATCCTGGTGATGTCCCTGATCAACCCAAATCTCCTCCACCAAGAAAATGAATCAATAAATATACATTGTATTTGGGTGGTGGAAGTGGCACACACTGGGCCAAATAACCTCCTCCTGCTTTGAAAGTTCCTTGTATAGGAGAGTCACAAAAATGTACTTGACGAATCGGAACTCGAACCTGCAGTTTTGCTGTACTTTGGCTGTGAATTTTGCAAATTGTATGGAATCTCATCCCAGGCAAGTATGCGCGGAGTGTAAGTAATTTTTCGCTTCTCCGGTATTGGAATTCCAGATAAGTTCCTGTCAACGTGCACCGACCGTCCATCCACCTCCCTCTCCGAGTTCGACTTCTCTGGCAAAACTGCTGGGCCGATCGGGCTCAAATTTGGCAGCAACGTTCCTCTCCTGACGAGTAACGGGGATTGCAAAACTTGAAGGAAGTCAAAATGGTCGACTTAGTTAATTCCTTCAAAAATCTTCTCCAGACCCACCAGTCATAATGCTACCAAATTTGGGTTACATCAGGACAGGGTAGGGATGTTAAATTGCAGAGGTCATGCCCATCACGTGACCGGAAGGTGCCAAAACGGCCGACCAATTTAACTTTTGGGAGAAATCGCATCAATTCCTTTAAAAATCTTCTGCAGACCCACCAGTCAGCATGCTACCAAATTTGGGCCACAACATTAGGCCAGGGTAGGGATGTTAAATTGCAGAGGTCATGCCCATCACGTGACCAGGTGCCAAAACGGCTGACCAATTCAACTTTTGGGAGAAATCGCATCAATTCCTTTAAAAATCTTCTGCAGACCCATTAGTAAGAATGCTACCAAATTTGGGTCACAACTTGAGGCCTGTGTCGTGATGTTCAATTGTGGAGGACATGCTGATCATGTGAGCAGAAGTGTGTCAAAATGGTGGACTGAGTAAATTTTTGGGAAAATTGCATTAAATCCTTTTTTTTAAATCTTCCTCTCCAGACCCACCCGTCAGAACGCTGCCAAACTTAAGGCCCGGTCACACCTTGACGTTTTAGCCAACGTATGCCGATTTTTGAATTTTTTTTCTAAAACGCTGGCACACGTTGAATACGTTATGGGTAAGTTTTGATAACATTGAGAGCACGCTGCCATACGTCGTAGTACGTTGCCATACGTCGTTGTACGCTGGCTTTAAACGTTGTACTTTTCGGTTGTCCTCAAATTTTTTCATGCTTGAAATTTCACGACGTATGCCGGCGTATGACTCACACGTTCCGCTACGCTGGCCACAAGTTGTATGCACGGTCTGCGATCGTTGACAGACGTCAACACATGCTACTTGTAAGTTAATCATAAGTTGAGACACGCCGAGGTAATGTTTAGCGTACCCGAAACTTATTTCTAACCTATGATTAACGTGTTGTTGGCACGTTACGCGATCGTTGCCACACATCGACAGACGTTACTTTTAAGTTACTCATAGGCTGAAAGACGTCGGTATAATGGATCGTCCTTGCGTCAGCGTCCACGGCCACGGCCAGGACACTTATTTGCAGCATTTTTCAAACTTTTCTTCGGCATGACGAGGATGTTCACACTTCGATGTCTAGCTTGGCTATCATTCCAATTGTCCATCGGCAGCGTCTATTTAAAATAGTCGAGTTTGAGCGTTTTAACACGTTCAGAAGAAACGCTTCAAATTTCGAAACCCCAGCGTCAAAAACAAAGGCGAGTGACAGCAATTTAAATCGTTCATTGCAAACAATGAAACTAGCTGAGTGGTACCGTTTAAAAGTCGTTGAGTGTAAAAAAAAATCCAATTGTTGAGCGCAAGCGTCTACTTTCAATAGTGGAGATGCAGCCATTTAAATCGTTGAGTGGCAGCCTATGAACCTACCCGTGGACACGCGGACGGAAGGACGATCCATCATAACCCACACCCTCCCCCTCACACTCACCTACTACTGCCAACATGAACAAACTACTACTACTACTCATACTAACACTGATACTGATACTGATACTGTTACTGCTGACATGGACATCGACTCAAAAAGGACTCGAAAACACTGTTGGGTTCCCTTTTATGAGCAGCATTTTTATATACCAATTCCCAAAACCGCTGGGAACACGTCTTTATATGGCAGTTGTAACCTAGAAACACATTCATTTATTTTTTTTTGTCGACCGGAAGACGTCATTGGAATACGTCTACATACGTCGATGTGTGTTGGGACTCCGTAAAGAATTGGTTCAAAGCACGTCAAACACAAGTTAGAAATAAGTTTCGCGTAAAAAAGACATTACCGCGACGTGTTTCGACTTATGAGTAGCTTATAAGTAGCCTTTGTGGACGTGTGTAAGCGTCCGCATATCGTGTGTAAAACTTATCCCCATCGCATGCGGAACGTGTGTCATACGCCGAGTACGTCGTAAAATTTTGAACATGTTTAAAATTTCTTGACGTACTCTACTTACTACGACGTATGATAGCGTACTTTAGCATTCTACTCACGTATACCAAACTTACTCATACCGTATTTGACGTGCCCCAACGTTTTAGACACATTTTTCTTAGGTCGGCATACGCTGGCAAGATCGCCAAGGTGTGACCGCCATGTTGACACTTCCATTTCTACGGCAGTTATGATTCGAATCGTTGTGCGTCAGCCTTTTAATAGGCTGCGTCACGACATCGTCGGCGATGCGTGCAACGCGCTATGCCTAAGTTAGACTATCGTTGGGCATCGGTTGTGTAGGCCGATAACAGGTTCAGCATTCGTTGGTATAAGTTATCTATAACACAACGAAACGTTCTGTGTTCATTACTAATATGTTATGCATACGACCAACTCGTTATGAATACGTCCGAATCTTAAAAAAAAACATCAAAAGTTCAACGTCAGCCAGCGTTTTACATACATTTTAATACGTTGCCATCGCTGGCTAAAACGTCAAGGTGTGACCGTGCCTTTAGGTTACATTAGGCCAGGGCCCAGGTCAGCTTCAGGTCCAGTGGTCCTATTTTTATTATTTTGCCGGAATTTTTCATGTTTATTCCCTTTTAAATTCATTTTCTCTGCAACTGATTGTCGGATTGACATGAAAGTTTCACATTATGAGCGACATTCATCATTCATGAGCGACATTCACATTCACATTCATCATTATGATCGATGTCATCGGTCATGTGGTTTGACAGCCATTAAAATATAAAAAATTAAAATTAAAAATAAAAACCCTTGAAAACTTTTCTCAGAAACAGATGAGCAGATAGATTGAGGCAAAACTTGACAGGTGTGACCACCTATCCATGAGGAACAAAAGTTCCCCATTTATGACATCATAGGTTGCATTGTTTGGCAGCCATGTTGGATTGAACAAAAATCTTTAAAAAGAAAAAAAAAATTCTCTCGAATCCCTTCTTCAATTGACCCAAAACTTCAATTATCAAATAATCATGGGGAATATGTTTTAAAATTGGACCTGATGGAACACATGGTTTGGCAGCCAGAATTATTTAATTTTTTGAATAAAGTGCACTTGGCTGGACCTGGCTGCGTTTGAGTGTAAAGGAGTAGTAGTTGAAACCCAAATCCAATACAGGTTCCATCTGATGACTGCCTCCATCTTTGCATTTTGCTGATTCAGGGTTCCTTCAGACACCAATGTGGTATTTGGTCTTCCATTTGAATCGAATTTATTTTCATCCCATTCTGAACTCAACTGAATTAATAAAAGAAGACATCATGGGTCAGGCGTCCGGTCGAAGCGGGGTTGCATCAAAGTGCGACGTCTTGGTGTGATCAAAACAAAAAACATTCTTCATTGCCAGCAGTTATAAAGTAGCAGTTCCAGTTCCAATTGATTTATGTAGTTGAACACTAGAGAACACGAATTGCCTTTTCTTGCCACTTCCAAAAAAACTCTTTTTTTTAGCAGTACTGTACTTGGAAACATTATATAAATATGGTGTTGTATTAAAAATAGCAGATAATAAAAAGAAATAATGAAAATCAGGTACATTTTCGAGACTAACCCTGAATTGTTCGCCACGCCCATTCCCCAGTGTGTTTGTCCACACCACCTTTCGAAGCTCGTGGCACTCAAACACGGAACGGATCAGGATGCCGGAATGGAACAATCACCGGGTCCCCGTTTGGTCTACCACAGGTAACATAAACCTACCTACTCGAACAGGTCGGTTGATGTGGAGGTACAGGAGGGCTGTTGTAAACAGTGCTGAGAAATAAATCACTGGCAAGCATTTTGGTTCTTTGCCTTCCTCACGATTTAATGCTTTGGCAACTCCAGGGTTCCTTTTATAAAAGACTTGAAGGGAGGTGTCACACAGCCCGCAATGGCATTGTTTTTGAACACCCATCAGGACAATCTCTGACAATCCCATACGACGCAATCCAGGCCAAAGCAACCTATTGGGTGCGTGATGGGGTTTCTTCAGTGAGCAGGGGACTGTCTTACTGGATGGCTTTCAGCTCCACATAAGTGACACATGGTCTCATGTATCACGAATAGGCCTCGCCCTTCCGAAGGCAGGCTAACCACACAAAAACAAATAGGAACAGATTTCATTCCACTTATACACCACCAGGGGCATTCCCAGTTTTATCCAAACACATTGCAAGTATTTCCATTTATTTGATATTCCTTAGATCCACAATCCAGCCACCACAAATATTTCAGATTTTATTAAATTTGGAGGTGGGGGGGGGGGTGAGGTACTCCACACCCAATTATTCCCATTTGTAAATTTGCAGAATTGACATTTTTGTGATGCCAAATGAGCTGTCCACTTTAATCACCTTTAGTAGATAGACTTGGTATCGTATGGCAATGACATTATTATAAACTATGCACAACCAAACAGCAACCTTCACCCAAAAAGCCAAATGCAGAGTCGTGTAATTTGTGCCACTTAACACTGTCGTTGGTTGAATATGTTGGGTCACCATGCAACGGCAAAGATGACTTGCACAACTGGAGAAGGAGGGAGGCGGTCAAGCCTGTCTCCGCACAGAAGGTTATTACTATACGAATTACAATCATCAACACAAACATTCGAGTTTTTATTTCAATAAAAGACATGTGGCAAAACTTGTTGGCTTCCTTCTCACTATGTACATCATTCATGCATACCACATCAAGACCCCCCCCCCCACCAAAATAAAACAAAAAACAATAATACCGAATGTACTTGGGATAACATGCAAACACTGCATTATTTTTGACAGAAGCTTCAGTTAATACAGGAGATAAACAAGAATGGCACTCAGTAAGAGTGCATACATCCACCAAGCTGAACAGTTTACGTTTTGTCGTCCAATGAGGCCGAATCTGGATCCAGACCCGAACCAAAATCGCATAAATTCGTCCTTGCGACACACCTAACCTGTCCACCAAGTTCCGTCCGAATCCGTCCATAACTCAAGTTATCCTGCTCACAGACAGATGTGAAAACAACCTCTATCCACTTTTGGTGGCAGAGGTAATAACAGCAGTTTCAGAAATAAAATGGAAAAGACAAACACCACAAAGTTGTTGTCACAAGAATGAGAGAGGGAGCAAAGCAGAGATGGGGAAGGGAAAAACATTACGTGACGTTGCACAGCACACCTGAAAGAGTGGAGAGGGGGAGGATCACAGGACAACAGGAAGGAAGAGTTGGTTCCACAGGTGAAAGAGGGATGACGGAATAGCAGTGAGCATTCAGCTTAAAATCAGGGTGAGCGGAGGAGCGAGTCACCTGGTATGGGTGTCTGCAAGAACATTGAACTGGTTGGGGGTTATGCGTGGACAGATGGAAGGAACAGATGGTGATGCGAAGCCCAAAGTTTGGCAACAGGAAGTCGTGTACACCAACCTACTTGTAGTGCACAAGAAGCAGACACTGGGATTTGGCCTCCTGCACAGCAGATACCAATAATATTGTTACGTTTGAGGGGGGGTATGCATTCAAAGGGTAATTAGGATGTTTAATTAGGTATGCCATGCTGTTCGAGTTTACCAGGATCTCGATGTAATAAGTCGCAATTCAGTGGTGATAAGTTGTCTAGTAAATGTTCATTTCTTCAAGGGGGAAATGATAATTGTCACATAATTAGATAGGGACACGGGATAGGGTAAGTGTGTCTGTGTAAACCCCTTTTGGTATTCTCTGGAGACTGGCCGTGACGTCACAGGACAGTGCAGCGGATGGCTCCGCCCCGTGATCACGATTGGCAGAAGGCGACGGTGGTGGGCCAATAAACGGCTCGATTGGAAGTGACGAGGACGGGAGGATAAAAAGGTTCTGTTCGGGGTCAAAAAGGAAGAGGAAGAAGATCGGGACAAAAAGATCGTGTTTTTTGGTGTGGAGGCTGTTGCGCGGAGAGCGTCCTTGTTGTGCTGATTCAATCGTGTTCTTCATCGTGTCTTGGAGCCTTGCTGAGCCTCTTGCCTCACCTTGGTTGGCTCTGGGGTTCTGCTGACTCGGAGTACGGGGTCGAACGGCGGGCGGACCTGCCTCCCTCTCCTGCTCGCAACTTGGCGCCAGAACTGGCGATTTTTCTGTCCCGATCTTCTTCCTCTTCCTTTTTCCCGAACATAGCCTTTTTATCCTCCCGTCCTCGTCACTTCCAATCGAGCCGTTTTATTGGCCCTGCGCCGTCGCCTTCCGCCAATCGTGATCACGGGGCGGAGCCATCCGCAGCACTGTCCTGTGACGTCACGGCAAGCCTCCAGGGACTACTAAAAGGGGTTTACGCAGACACACTTACCCTATCCCGTGTCCCTATCTAATTACATGACAATTATCATTTCCCCCTTGAAGAAATGGACATTTACTAGACAACTTATCACCACTGAATTGCTACTTATTACATCGAGATCCTGGTACACTCGAACAGCATGGCATACCTAATTAAACATCCTAATTACCCTTTGAATGCATACCCCCCCCTCAAACGTAACAATATGAAAAGCCTTGGATGTTACTGCCTTATTGGAGCAAGGCAAACAGCTGTATCAGCCTAGAGTGTGATCCATACTCCACGATACTAAAGATGGTCTCATACACTAATTAATTACACCTTATACAGCACTGAGCAATTCAGAATGGACTTGGCTGGAGAAGAGAGGTTTTGCAGGCCTTTGGAAGCCAGTTTGGCAATGTGGTCTGCCAAAGGAAACTTGACAGATTGAAACGCAGGAGTTCCAGGCAAGGCAATTCATCAATTCCAGGAGTTAACCAGATTAGTCGACTGGGATTTAAAACCAGATCCATACGTGTAAATACAGTACGAGAATGGGATTTTCCTGCATTTAAAAGCATGTTGCAGATAACCCACCCAATACTTTCCAGCTATGCAGTGATGGATACTACAGTATTGTAGTGTACTGTCCTGCAGAGTGAAGTTGTCCACCAAATGGTGGAGGATGATGCAGGGAGGTGATGGTCATTAATGCAGAACAAGAATAATGTCGATCCAAAAATTCTACTTTGCAGGACACCAGCTTCAAGACAAGCTCAAAATATTCATCATCCTGTTTGTGCACCACTGAAAGATGGTGTTGTGACCTGTCATGTCTAATCCCGGGCAGGTTAAAGTGTCTTGTCTGTTCTCCTGTGTCGACCCAAGCCGGGCATGGGTGAGAAGCATTGTGGAACTTGCCACATGCTCCTTTCAACACAAAATAAGAGGAAGCCCCACCCAGACCTGGCCACTACGGATTGGTAGCAAGTAAGGCAGCACATCATTACACCATTATCTCATGGTTGCTTGACAGCAATGAGGCTGATTGGATGCAAGCTAGCTGGCATCATCTGATTGGGTCGAGATACTGTTACGATGCTGGGGGGGGAGGAGGGCAGCGATTGGCTGGATGGCTTGGACGGCAATGCCTCAGGAGTGGCAAAGTGGAAGGGGTATGTGAGTG
Source organism: Eptatretus burgeri (assembly GCF_056783735.1). Lineage (NCBI taxonomy): Eukaryota > Metazoa > Chordata > Myxini > Myxiniformes > Myxinidae > Eptatretus > Eptatretus burgeri. Next base: position 53,942,201 of record NC_140961.1, read on the forward strand.
GCGAGAGGGTCTGAAAGAGTAGCTGGTGAGAAAGGGCAGTGGAGAGAAGGGAGGATGACGAAGGGAGAGGTGGTGCAATCTTGCTGCTCTTGTGGCAGCCTGGAACATTACTTCCTGCTTTTCAATCTCACCCAGTTTCCTGTGTGTATGATCATTGTCTGACACCGGGAGGGGGGGGGGGCGGAGGTGGAGGATTTTATTTCTTTAAGGTGATTTATAAACATGGTTTGTCAAGGATTGGCATTTTTGTCCTGTGCTGTGTTTATTAATTCCTGATGCTCGTGTGTGTGCCTGCTGCTTCCTCTACGTGAAAACCATTTCTGCATGTTTGGACAATCCCGGGGGGCTAAATTGGGCGAATTGCCCCGATTGGTAACTCGTATGGTTTAGACCTCATTTAGTATACGAAGCATTCTCCGCTCAGGTACGTTCGTGACCAAAGTGAGCCTCCAGCATGGCCATTGGCAGAGTAAATGTCCACAATTGAACAGGGGCTGGAAGACAATATTTAAGGGTTATCCATATCATTATTCAATGGCAAGCACAAAAATAAGCTTGAAGGAACACGGTGAAAGATATTCGGGGGGAAAGTGAGAATTGGAAGTGAAAAACATTTTAAAATCTCTGTGTGCAGATAATTATATTGTTGTAAATAAGATGGATCATGCCCGACAAATATCACCTTTTGCATTAATTGCATTTATTTTATTCAATTTGCCCAAGATTCAGTACATTCACCCTCCACACAACTCCCCCACCCACTCCAAGTCTCTCTCCAATTGCATAAACAATCAGCACCATCATTAAACAAATTTTGGCATTAGTGGAAAAATGAAATAAAATAAAAAACAAAAACAAAAAAAAAAGGGCATGCTTGCTTCCAGCTCCATTCTGCCAATTTACATGTTAATGTAAGAACGAGACGAAGCTATGGCAAAGCCTCACCTCAAGCCTGACTCGGCATCTCCACAAGGATAGCCCAAGTTGTTCTGAGCAACCCTTAAATACAGGTAGACAAGAAAAATAAAAATCTACAAATCAATTTGGCAAACAATGGCCAGAATAAATTTCAGTTTGGCTTAACAAGTCAAGCATATTATAGGTTTATACATTTGGGTATTGTAGATCAGATAAATAAATAATAATTATTAATAACAGTAAAAAAAAAAAGTAAAGTCCAAAATCAAACACGAACAGCAAAATCAACTTTTCTACATATGTGCATCAGAAAATAGCCATCGAAAAAACAAAACAACAAAACACGAAGAAAAAGAAAAAAAAATATATATATATATATATATATATATATATATATATATATATATATATATATATATATATATATATATATATATATATATATATATATATGAGTGATAGTGCCTTCAATACATTAGGTTCAACACAGCAAAGTTGATGAAAGATCAAATTTTACAGCAGCAGCAATTCACTCCGAACAAGAGTAAAAAGCGTGGAACTTCACTGCGTCAAACACTGCACAAAAAGATTCCTGCACCCTTACAAAAATAGACAAGCAGTCAGCTGTGCACCATACTGGCAAGGTTCAAGTACCTGGTCCATCGATGAATGGCAAAAACTGCACATGCAAAATGCAATTTGATACAAGCAGCATTCTTTGTACAGTTAGGCAAGAGAACAGTTTGAAGGAAGCTGGCTTGTGACTCGTCATCTGAAGTATTGAGCACGCGAGTAACAAATCGATTTTGAACTTGGCAAATTCATTTGAGCACTCCCTAATGAAGCCCCGACCACCACTTAAATTTATACACATGCCACACCATCCACAACGCAAGTCCCCAGGTGCCACACCATCCGCAATGCAAGTCCACAGGTACCACACCATCCACCATGCAAGTCCCCAGGTGCCACACACTTTCAAAGGTGATTTTGCATATGCCAATGACAGTAACATGCTGAAGTGTTGAAAAGCAATGAAGCAATCTAAAAACTTGGCAAAACTACAAATTAAAAATGAAATCAGCAAAAATCACAAATTACATAATTACAGATATGTATATATATATATATATATATATATATATATATATATATATATATATATATATATATATATATATATATATATATATATATATATATATATATATATATATATATATATATATACTCTCAGCAAGTCAATATCATATACCTCGTGGTACTGTAACATTGGAGATTTTTTTTTTCTGACATGTTACAAGGTCCAAAATGTGATTTATAGCAGGCACAGTTTCATTTCCCAGAAAATCAAGACAAATCAGCAACAAAAAGGATTATCCACACAGTGGCAAACGCCTTCGTCGCGGCAGAAAATGCATTTCCCAATCTCAAAATTTTTCATTGGGAAGTAATGAGTGTCAATCTTCCAAGGATCAGGTCCATCATTGTGTTCGTTCTTTGACGGGTCATTACTCGACCTCACACGAGGAAGGGGTTGTTGCTGGTTTTGGTCTGTGGCAGGTTTGCAGGAGGCGAGTTGTAAACGGTCAGAATGCCCGGCAACACAGGAGCTGTGCCAGGTCCATTGCTTGCAGAAGCTGGGGCTCCCATCATTGGGCTCGTTTTCAACGCTGGTGTCGGAAAGACTCCAAACGGGTTGCCAAGTGTTGTCGGACTGGTTGATCCTGTCGAAAACCATTGAAATTGGGCAGCATTGCCAATCGAGGAATGAATGCACGTGCACAAAAAGGGTTTCTCTTCTTCAGTCCTCCCCGACCCCATTTATATTCCTTTACCCATCCTCTGCCCTCCATTTGGTTTCAACTAACTTTTAAATGTTTCCATCCCAGATCATAGAAATAATCTGGGATAACAGGTTCTAATACCACACACCATTTCAATTTGTCCCATCTACAAATGACATCATGCATTCAAAAGTAGAGTCTCTGAATATCCTTACCCTGCATCATCTATACACACAAGCTCCTCACAATTCTTAAATCACCAAACAAAAAAAACTAAAAATCAAAATTAAAGCAAAGATCATACATTACAAGCCAACAACAACCCCACCAGAGCAAATACTACGATCCCCCATTCTATTCTTTCACTCCCTTCATCTTGCCTTCCCACTCAACTTCATGCAGTCTCTGTTCATACCACATCACTGCCTCATACTGCATTGCACCTGCTAACCCCATCACCCCATGCTTTTGCCCTTTGAATCCCTGTAATCTGTTTAAGCTATCTCGAGCTATCTTGGACTTCACTTCCATCAAAAATGCTACTGGTGCACCAGACGTGATATTTCACCAAAACATGCATATTTGCAAACATGCCCAATCTGTTTTGACAGGTCAAGCTCAAGTTTAGGATATGGTAATACCAGCTGTGCTCAATACTCTGCCCAAGAGCCCACAACCCCCCTCCTTGATGCTGATAATTCATGTGGCCCTTCGAAATAACCTGATTCTTCCCAGGAGGGTACCGACTCCTGCTTCCCAACCAGTAATTAAATCAATAACTCCATTTTGACCGACAATACTTGCGGGTTCTCACCCCAGCTCTCCGCTTTCACTTTGACTTCAACAACTGCCATCATGCAGCAAACTAGGCCTTGAAATAAACTTCGAGCCAAAGAATTGCTGTAATGGCCTTTGGGATTGACGGGTGGTTTTGCAAAAGAGAAACTGCAATTCCCAAAATTAATCCACCCTCTCGATTAAATCTAGTGACGTTGCACAAATCTAAAATTCCCTTCTGCTCCTTACATTACATCTGGGTTAAAATTTCAACATGGATGGCAATCTAAGCTTAACAAGAACTGCAGAGTATGGTTGTTCAACAGAGCAGAAATGGCTCAATATGCACTCTGCTCTCACTGAACGACTGGTCCTACCTTTCTTCCATTACCAATATAGATGCTGATCAGTTCATTTTCAAAAAGGCTTTGACAAATTCCTCTCCCATCTCCTAATGCCCAATGGCCAGCTTCCAAGCCCTTGTTATTATCACTTTGGAAGAACAATCCTTTTGAAGGGAACATCCAATCTTTCTGTAAAACCTACAAACTATCATAATTTTCAGATAAATCAAAGCTGAGCCCTTTATCTCAATCCTCCAAGAGCCAGGGGCAGTTTATCAAACAAGTACAAAGTATGTTCTCAACTCCAGTTCTCTTACCCCCCCTCCCCCTCTCTCCCACTCCATTAAGGACAGACGGTGTAGTTTTGAATTTGCCAGGGTAGTTGACGTGGGTTTTTCAATGCACTCGCCCAATTTTATACAGTACCCAACGGTTAAAAATGAAAAACGCTGCTGTTTAGGCACTGCCCCCCTTTCCACCCCTGCCCCCTCTCCACCCTCCCCCCAACGCTGCCCCCTCTCCACCCCTCCCCCAACGCTGCCCCCTCTCCACCCCTCCCCCCAACGCTGCCCCCTCTCCACCCCTCCCCCAACGCTGCCCCCTCTCCACCCCTCCCCCAACGCTGCCCCCCTCTCCACCCCTCCCCCAACGCTGCCCCCTCTCCACCCCTCCCCCCAACGCTGCCCCCTCTCCACCCCTCCCCTCTCCACCCCTCCCCCAACGCTGCCCCCTCTCCACCCCTCCCCCCAACGCTGCCCCCTCTCCACCCCTCCCCCAACGCTGCCCCCTCTCCACCCCTCCCCTCCCTCCAACGTTGCCCCCTCTCCACCCCTCCCCCAACACTGCCCCCTCTCCACCCCTCCCCCCAACGCTGCCCCCTCTCCACTCCTCCCCTACGCTGCCCCCTCTCCACCCCTCCCCCTACGCTGTCCCCCTCTCCACCCCTCCCCTACGCTGTCCCCCTCTCCACCCCTCCACCCTACGCTGACCCCTCTCCACCCCTCCCCTACGCTGCCCCCTCTCCACCCTTCCCCTACGCTGCCCCCTCTCCACCCTTCCCCCTACGCTGCCCCCTCTCCACCCTTCCCCCTACGCTGCCCCCTCTCCACCCCGACGCTGCCCCCTCTCCACCCCGACGCTGCCCCCTCTCCACCCCTCCCCCCCCCAGTTTCTCATTTCAATTAGATTCAGAAAACTGATTATACACCGCCTTTTAATGCATCACAAAGGTCACTCTTTTTGCAACACAGCTGAGAAAACGATTTTTAAAGGGTGAAAGTTGCTTTTATTCCGTTATTTTATTTTATTATTTATGCAAAGATCAATATTCCCATCAGCAAAGTGATGGGTGTACATTCTAGTATCTTTGAATATGTGTCCGTCGTTGCATTTTTTGGCATGTGACCTTTTGACCATACCCCAGGGCCCTGGACCAAGAATAATACCGCTCTCTCACCTTGCCATGTGATCATAACTACCAAGTTTGGTGGATTTCTGCACAATTGTTTAGGAGGAGAAAGCATGACAGACCGACAGACAAATGGAGACCTAACTATAACGGCACTCGGTAGAGTGCATACCTCTGCCAGGCTGAACAGTTTACATTTTCTATCCCACCGAAAAGCCGGATCTGGATCTCAAGCAAAATCTAAATTGATTTGTTTGCGTCAACGAACCAACTCATCCACCTAATTTTGCCACAACTTTTTGAAATATCATGCGATGCATCATTGTTTGCCTCATTCCTCAACGGTGAAGAATCACTTTGGAAATTAAAATAAATAAATATACAAACACGCTGCCCCCTCTCCACCCCTCCCCCCAACGCTGCCCCCCTCTCCACCCCTCCCCCAAGCAGTCATAGACTGGTACTTACGAAATCGTCAACTTGACCTCTGACCTTGTCTAATAAAAGCTGTCTCCAGAGAAGATAGCGACGCAAACCAGAAGTTTCTACAATGATTCTGTACCAAACCATCAAAATCGAATATTTGACCTCACTGTGACCTTGACCTTTGACCGATTTTGACCAAAATCTAATCAGCGCTAGCCATCACCCTCCTGAATCACGTGGTGTAATTTGACATTGGTAGTTTCTTCCGTTCTCGAGTTATCGTGCCTACAAACGAACACACAAACAGAGGACGGAAGTCATCAGATTTCGTAAGTAATAAATGAATTCTCATATCCAGATCCGAATCATCACCAAAATCAATTTGTTCTCATCACACACCCAACCTGTTCACCCCCAAGTTGCCCAAATCAGTCCATAACTTCGAGATATCTTGCTCACAGCCAGAGACAGACAGACAGGGGTGAAAACAACCTCTGTCCACCATGGAGGTGGTCCACCCCCCCCCCCCGTTTTTCTTTTTCTTTCAGAAAGCGTGGGAATAATGAGAAATTGCATATATTTTTATCCACATTGATGTAATTAAAGTGGAATGAAACAAACGGCTGAATTATTGAGAAGCAGGTCATTCACACACGGATCTGTGGCATTTTGGTTTCAGACTAAAAACTGCCATAACTAAGTGAGGGTGTTCCATCAAGGGAGACAAAAGCGGAATCATGAAATTTGTGGATGGCAAACTTTGGGTACGGCTGTGCAAAGGAAACTGTAAACCACGAGATGTGCAAGTAGATCGGAAGTTTTGCAAATTTTAGTTTTTAATAATTCAAGGACTAAGACACCAAGTCGTAAAAAGGATTTTGGAGGAGGTTCAATTTTAAACTTTGTTAGTAATTAGGTGATTGGATGGTCATAGCCCTTCATTTTTGCAAGTTTAGTCATATCATGCAACAATTATTTTTTTTCTCCAGGCCTGATGCCACAAATGATTTCAAATCCCTTTACGAAGATAAAACTTACAGATCGTTTCTACACTGAACATGCAATTCCAATATATTTACCTCAGTCACCGAAGGTGGAAGGAGGTTATGTTTTCACCCCTGCCTATCTGTCTGTTGTGTGCAGGAAATCTCAAAAAAGTTGTGAACAGATTCGGATGAAATCTGGTGGGCAGGCTGGGTGTGTGACAAGGATGAGCCGATTAGATTTTGGTGAAGATCCGGATACTCAAACTTAAGTGATTCTTCACCATTGAGAGATAGGGCCAAAAAAAAAAAAAAAAAAAAAAAAAAAAAAATACATAGCACGATACCACAAAAAATTGTGGACCGATTCGGATAAAACTTGGTGGACACGGGTGTGTGACGAGGAAGAATCGATTAAATTTTGGTGAAGATCCAAATCCGGATCCGAGAAATTATTTTAATTTTTAAAGTGACGATTGTTCACCTTTGAGAGATCGGGCCAAAAAAACGATATACATCAAAGTATATCAAAAATTTATTTGACCAGACATGTTCAACAGGATCAGGCATTGCATAGCAGAGGTATGCGCTCTACCAAGTGCCCTTCTAGTTCAGAAATGGTTTACTACACTTAATGTGCTACGCAATTTCTCAAGAAGCTGTGCAATTGGCAGCAAGGAGCATAAAAGTATCTCCATGACAGTCAGTGGAGATTTGCATCGTTCCAGAAATCTGAGTGCTTTGATAAAACTGTTTTAAAGGCAAATTTAAAATCCAGCGAGAATTAAAAAAACATAAAATTAAAGACGGTAACTCGTGCTTCCGTGAATTTAACTGGGGAGAGGGGTGGGAGGGGAGGAAACATGGGGGGGGGGTGAGGATGGGGTTAACAGACTGACAGTGGGATTAAAGAGAAACAAGTGGACCATAATCACAACATGGTGGCAGTAAATGAAAGCGGCTCAGGGATCAGCAGTTGTGGAAGAGCTCAGAAGTATAAATATACCACAGAAGTTGAGGGAAAGATCACAAGACAAAGGACAGAAAAGGTTACATAAGAGAAGAGAACGGGATTGGAATGGGATGAAAGAATGCACGTGAACATAAATCTGAACTACAGCATTCAAGGTTAAATTTTTTACCTGCATTGAGAAAAGGGTTCGTCCTTGAGGCAGTGGCAGAGACTGGTTGGACAGAGGTTTGCGTTCCAGACACCAATGCGTCCAAATCGACGAGTGCAGCAGCTGGGCCAAGGAAACTCTCAGGTGTACGGCGTGCGGTTGAGTTGGGCGTTGTACTTGGCAGTACTTCAGATATAGACGTCATGGAAAATGCAGCGGGACTCGGGGTTCGGCTGTTTGAGAGCAAACTTTGTCTCTGTGCAGGCACATCTGTACAGAGCAGGTGAGTGTCAGGAAAGCACATGAAACTGCAACATAGCTGCAATGTGAACACAAATGTAGACAATTTGAAATATTTCTGCCAAGCAGAGCATACTTCCTTCTGCAATTTAACTGTAGCATTCCATTAACAAATCCACATTCTCATGGTATAAACACAAAATAAACTAGAATGGCACTCGGTAGAGCGCATACCTCCGCCACGTAATGCCTGATCCACGAAAACATATCAGGCCCATTACATTTTTGAAATATCATGCTGCACAATACTATATGGTTTTTGGCCCCATCTCTCAACGGTGAAGAAGTAAATAATTCTCGTATCCAGATCCGGATTCGGATCTTCATCAAAATCAAATCAATTCATCCTTGTGACATACCCAACCTGTACGCCAAGTTTCGTCCAAATCTGTCCACAACTTATTGAGATATCGTGCGATCTCTCAATGGTGAAGAATCACTTTAAAAATTCTAGTATAGTCAGGTAAATCTACAACAAAAAATAGCCTTACCCCCAAAAAAATTGATACAAAAGGTTTTTTAACGGTTTTGGGTAGGGTTTGACCTCCAAAATAACATACTAAAAATCTACTCAAATCCACCTACCGGAAAGGGCCTATTTTCAAGATGGCGTCCAAAATGGCCACCGTGGGCTTAAATTGCCATAGAATGGGCACTAGTTGGCCTATATTTGCGATTTTTGTGTCAATGTCTATGTTTCGGAGGTCAACAAATCTATTGAAATCATTTTCAAAGTTGATCAGTGATGGGAAAGCCTTAAATCCAAGATGGCGTCCAAAATGGATGGCGTAATAAGTTCTGGGCGGGTCTAAGCCCTGATCTTGTCATCGAACAGACCTTGATGAGATCCCTGAAGAGCACTGGTGGCCTAACACGCGGAAGTAGGATGGGTGAAGAACAACGGTCTCTATGGACAATGTCAATGCCGGTCACGTCGGAATATAACAGTGCGATGCAGGAATTCACTGATCTTTTGTACACGACTAGTGAACAACACAAGGAATCTAGTGGCGCAAGGATGGAAAGAGATGCTTCTGACCTAGCCAAAATCAGTTCAAAACTCAGTGAATGCTCTCAGTTTTCTCCAGATCCCTCACTAAGAAATGTTGTGACTGGAGTGGTGGCCGCGTCGGATGTGAATGTCCACGAGCATAAGTCTGTTGGAGAGAAGATTATGGAAAGTATGGTCAATAAACCTGCTTTCACATCTTCCTTCAAACGAAAAGACAGAGCCAAAACACTTGGAGATGTATCTTCAGTCAAACTTGGTCCAGACAGAGCAATTGACCCTGCTCTACTCTTTCAAAGATTTCTTGTTGTGTCAAAAACAGGAGACATTTCGTTGGAAGATGTCATGGGCTATGAGCTGAGCCCATTTCCCCCTGCCCTGTTCCCCCTGCCCTGCCCTGTTGAGGGTATAGGTATTTTCAGAAAGGCTGACAAACTTCAATTAGTTCAAGCTATCAGAGACCATTCTGTCAAAGTGTCAAATGATACCGTGTCTGAGTCTGTTCCCCAAACTGAGCACTATGTTCTTGATGGTGGCTCCTTGCTGCATCGTTTGTCATGGACAGCCGGGGACAGTTTCAATGTGATAGCCAAGTCGTATGCTGACTTCACTATGGAAAAGCAACAGTCGTTTTTGATGGTTATGATGATGGACCATCTATTAAGGACAATACACACAAGCACCGTGGCCATATTGTTCATCCCGAAGTCAGCTTCACACCTGGAACAGAATTCTCTGGAAAAAAGGATGAGTTCCTGTCCAGGAGCTCCAACAAGCAACAGCTCATCAACCTCATCAGTGAGGAAATGAAGAAAATTGGCTTGAACGTAATTAATACACCAGGGGATGCCGATGTAGACATAGTAAAAGCGGCAGTGACATCGTCATACCAACAATCAACTACCCTGATTGGAGAAGATACAGATCTGTTGGTGCTATTATTGCATTACGCTAGCATCGACAGCAAAGAACTGTATTTTCGTTCTGACAATTCATCCAGGAACTGGAAGGTGCACAATATCAACCAGCTGAAAGTATTGTTACTGATTCGCGCCCGCCGGCGTGCGGACGGCCACGTAACTCGAATCGCGGCACGTCGCCCACCGGACGGACAATCCAGTCGTGACCCTCTCGGACTAACGCCGGGAACCAGTCACGGGTGGACCTTTCGGTCTCACCGCGATCGAGCCAATCAGCCCCCGCGTGGGATAGGGTTGCTCGCCAAATTCGACCTACCTAAGTACCCACGCGGAGGGTAGACCGGGCGATCGCACCTCGCCGCAGGTCGACTTCGGACACGGGCCACTTAAGCGACCCGTTCCGTACTATCGGGATAACCGAGCGGTGTTTATCGTCGACCTCGACGGTTCGATTAATTATCGGGCGTATTCCAACCCTTTGCGTATCCAACGTAAAGGGTTGGTAGTAGCCCACTACCAACCCTTTACGTGAAGCAAGATGAGGATTCAATGAAAGAAATGACGAAGCGAAGTGGGAAACAGTTCAACACAAAGCACATTTATTCGCGATGAACGGAAAGCGCACATATACAATTCCACCAAAAGCACACAGAAAAGAAAAACACAATGCAATTTACACAAAAAGCAAATGCGACAATGCAGATCTAATACCGATTACGCGAGCACACGGCAACACTTATACAATTTTACTTCACAGACGGCGCCGACAACACATACCCAAAACCAAGGAAAAGAATACCCTCAAAGATGAGGCGGGCCTGAGGCCGAGACCGGGTCGGGCCTACCCGTCTGGTGATGAGACGCGGAGCGGCGATGGTGCCTCAACTTACGCGGGCCTCGCGGGCAGTGTCTGGTAGGGGGTGGGAAAGGGGCCCCCTTGGTCGCACTATCTCAGCGCGGGGGGAAACAGGAGGGGGTTGCTGATGCTCGGGGTATAGAGGATTCCTACTCTGCCTCGAGTCCCGCGACGAGCGTCTCCACCTCGGCCAGGTCGCGCTGTCGGCCTCCCTGGGGTGCAGCTCCCTGCACGACGCGAGCACCCCCTCGTCTGCCCTCGCCGCCTCTCCACAGCTCCGTCCCCTCCGCTCCGACTCCAACGCACACGACGACGACCAGCTCCTTCTTGCCAACTCCACCGCCCGCGAAGTCTTAACTCTGTTTTTTTTGACTGACGAACGCGGTCGCTTTTATAAGCCCCGTGGCTTCGCTCTCTCAGCTTTGACCCCCTCCCTTCGACCTTTCACCTCGCTCCCCATTGGCCCGAGAAAAAGTGGGCGTGAATGCTTTTTGATCCATAAATTTGCATATATCGATCGCCCTCCAACGCCCTGGGGGCGGGGCCAAATCGCCCCTCGCTCACCGATTGGACGGCACAAAAGTGGGCGTGTGTCGTTTTTGATCCGTTTTTGAAGCAGAAAATCCGTGGTTTTGTACACGCTGTTCGGCGCGCGCCCTGCACGAGTCCAACACCGGTACCCACAAGCGGCGCAAGAACGGTGGCAATGCGACGGTTGCGAGGTGTGACGTGAAGGTCGTGGCGGTTGTGGTGAAGCGGCGTTGTGGTTGGTGGTTGATGTTGTGACTGGTGGTGGTAACAATGGCGGTTGGTCCAAAATAAAGATAGTAAAAGAAAAACGGCTATCCTGAAGAGTCGCAGCACGCATAAATGACATGTATTCCCACTAGACAACGGGTTTGGGCCTAACTACACATATACTTACCGAGATATCTCACCTAAGGGACCTGAATGGTGGTTTGCGAATTTGGTAACCACAACAGTATCATTGGGTGAAGAGCTATGCCCACATCTTCTCTTCCTTCATGCCTTCACTGGGTGTGACTCGACATCGAGTATTTGGAATTGGAAAAAAAGTCAGCATTTCAGAAACTGGCAAAGGGGGATTCAGCAATCAAGACTTGTGCAAACACCTTCCTTGTCCCCAACCAAACAAGACATGGTCGTGGAAAACGGCAACAATGCCATGAAATTATTATTTGGAGGACATCCCTGTGATTCCCTCGCCAAGTTGAGATATAATGTCTTTGTGAAGAAACTGGCTTCAGCTAAGTCGTTTGTCACCCCAGAACGTCTGCCACCAACAGCGTCTTCAACAAGGTTTCACTCTCTGAGAGTATACTATCAGATTATGGTCTGGATGGGGAGGAATGGAAACTTGAAGGCAACAGACTGGGGTTGGAAACTGGAGGACAATAAACGAGTTCCAGTCATGTCAGACAAGGATGCTGCTCCAGAAAAGTTGTTGAAGATGATCCGATGCAACTGCACAACTGGCTGTAGAACAAGTCGCTGTAGCTGTAGGGGATACGGTCTGCCATGCCACAGCGTCTGTGGACCCTGTCAACTTGATACCTGCAAAAATCCTTTCAACAAGACAGTATCGGAGGACGAAGAGGAAGCATAGTTTATCCATGGTGAATGCCACTTCAATGAACGAACTTTCGTTGATGTTTTCGATTTACCCTAACTTGAAGGCATTTTAATTGAAAGTACGTTCTTGAGGAAATGGTGATCATTGTGAGAGCAGATTAATTTATTACTTTCTAAATTACCAAAGCATATTTTTATTTATGTTATGCACAAGATGGTCAATTAATTCTGATCACTACACACGGGACAACTTTTCAGGTAGACACTATTTGAAGGATTGGGCATGACCTCCAAAACGTAGGAATAAACACAAACACTACAAATGTAGTCCATTTATTGCCTGTTTTAAAACAAGTACACACCCATGGCGGCCATTTGGGGGGGGGGGCATTTTGGATGCCATCTTGGATTTAAGGCCTTACCATCACTAGTCAACTCTGAAAATGATATCAGGTGATTTGTTGACCTCCAAAACATAGAAAGACATACATCACACAAGCACAGCATTTATTGACAATTTAGTAGCAAATTTATGCCCATGGCGGCCATTTTGGGGGGCCATTTTGGACGCCATCTTGAATTTAAGGCTTTTCCATCACTGATCAACTTTGAAAATGATATCAGTGGATTTGTTGACCGCCAACACATAGAAATCGACACATATATCACACATGCACGGTATTTATTGACAATTTAGTAGCAATTTTATGCCCATGGCGGCCATTTTGGACGCCATCTTGGATTTAAGGTTTTTCCCATCACTGATCAGCTTTGAAAATGGTTTCATTGGATTTGTTGACCTCCAAAACATAGGAATTGACACAAAAATCACAAATGTAGGCCAGCTATTGCACATTCTATGGAAATTTAAGCCCACGGCGGCCATTTTGGACGCCATCTTGAAAATATGCCCTTTCCGGGAGGTGAATTTGAGTAGATTTTTAGTATGTTATTTTGGAGGTCAAAACCTACCCAAAACCATTGAAAAACCTTTTGTGTCAATTTTTTTGGGGTCAAACCACAAATTTACTCTACTAGTAGTCAGATCCGGAACCGGATCTTCACCAAAATCTAATCAGTTCGTCCTTCTCACACATCGAACCTGTCCACAACACTGAGAAATCCTGTACACATAGACAGAAAGGGGTAAAAACAACCTCCTTCACCTTTGATGGCGGAGGGAAAAATGAAACAAAGCTTTCTTGTAAATTTCAGTAAAAACATCACAAACTAGAAGGGCACTCTGTCGAGTGCATACATCCACCCCATAATGCCTGAACCATGAGAACATATCTGGCATATCTCAAAAATGTATTGGGCTAGACATCAATTTTGATCCACATCTCTCATTGGTGATGAATCACTTAAAACATTCTAGTAGTCGGATCCGGATTCGGATCTTCACCAAAATTGAATCAATTCTTCCTCGTATCGTCACACACCCAACACGTCCACCAAGTTTCATCTGAATCCGTCAACAACTTTTTGAGATATCCTGTACACAGACAAACAAACAAGACGACGACGTCATCGTGCAGAGCACGACACTTGCAAAAGCTATTTAAACAAATTTACCCTCAAAAATAATTGGTGGTTGAATTCAGTGACCTGAAATATAAATCCTCTTCAAATTTCAAGTCAATCAGACGAAAATTGAGGATTTTAGAAATCCCACCTAAGTTGTTGACCTTTTGACCTCAAAAACTAAGCTTCTTCATTGTGACAAACTCTACCATGTAGAGAAGTTTCATGAAGATCGGTTTAAAACTGTGACCTGTAGACAGACACAGACACAATCGACTGACTAATATACTTGGAAAAATCTTCAATTTTGCAAGTAACAAACAGACAAAGGGGTGAAAACATAACCTCCTTCACCTTCGGTGGCAGAGGTAATAACATAGGGATGGGGTACAAGTAGTTAATCTTGGTTTTCCCCCCATTTGATCACAACCCGTCATCGGGACCGGAAATTTTGAAAGCCATGCTTTTATTCAGGTTCCTGCATTGTTCTCAAAATATTGTTGTGGATCTCCACCCGTTCGGCGTGCGGGCGACCGCTTTTAAGTAATCACGGGCGCACGCGCCCACTGGACGGGCAATCTTCGTCGCAGCTTTCCGGATCAACGCCGAAATCCAGCTGCGGGTGTGTTTTTAAAGCACGCCACAACCTTGTGAATACTCTACCTGCGCTACAGGGTCCGATCGCCGAATGGTCGATTTACCTAATTATTTGCGCGGGCAGACTACCGAGAGGTTGTACCTCAACGGGACCTGCTTGGAAACAAGCCACTTAAGCAGCTTGCTCCGTTTGTGATTTGCCGAGCAGTGTATTATCGTGAGGCCCCGTTGGACCCGAGTATCTTATCGGCTATTAACAGCCAACTAATATTCCGTACGTAATTACAGCAGCTCAATGGAGGAAGGGGACGCAACGAGCAGGTGAACATTCAAACAATGACATTTATTTGTCACACGTATGCAGTCAATGAAGCAATGCAGATATGCAAGCACGTATGCAATGAATGGGGGTAGGGACAAGACACGAGCAAACAAAGACCTACAGCCGTATCTATTTATTATCTACACAATCACTGAACCACAATTCAAATTAGCAGACACGGCACCACAACTTTCATACAAAGAAAACCCCAGGAAAGGAAAGGGTAAGAACAGGGCCCGTAGGCCTTTAATGTTCGCGGAGCTTTGGAGACCGAAGGAGCTCAATGAGACCAGGCTGGTTACCTGCCACCCTCGAGGTGAATCGCTGAGCGACCCTCGATGTTCCGTCAACACGGTGGTTGGTGTAATGGCGACTCGGTTGGTCCGGGCCTTGCCGTGCGGCCTGGTTGATCGGGCCTATCCGACGACGCCTCAGAGGAACGAACGGGCCTTTGCTCTTTCAAGAGTTGATGCTATTTTACGAGCCCACCCGTCCCTCAGCGTTTGCTCCGTCGTCTGCGTTTCGCTGGCTGGCGACCCCTCTCCGGCCATCACCACCGACCCACAGTTCGGCACGGTATTGCCGGCTTGGCTGCGCTCCAGGCTTCGCTGCGCTCCGATGACCCCGACTGCCCTCCACTGGACTAGAACCTTGGCGCTCTCCACCCCGACTCCAGACAGACTGCAGGCAAAAATGAACTGACTCGCTTGGCGTTCCAGCGTGCCTTTTTATGGGGTCCAGGGAGGTGAGTTTGATCTGCCACCTTCGACCTCTCACCCCCCGCTGGCTACGTCCCTTTTGGTGTTTTGATCCGATCTCGCCCCAACGAGGCAGCCGTCGTGTTTGCCGGAGGTGCCGCTCGTTGGGATTCACCGTGGCTGGAGAAAAGATGGCGGCGCAATGGAGATGAAGGTGAGGTGATGTTGTTCATTTGTGGAGATGCTGTTGAGGAGATGGTGAGGAGATGTCGTGGTTGGCGCTGTGGTGGGGATGGCGTGGTTGTTGAGATGCGGTTGTTCCAAAATAAAGACAGCAAAGAATAATATTACCTCAAAGATCACAGCCCGGTTACACGAATAAATCCCTTTAGACATCGGTGGGAAAATCCAATCTGAACACACACTTATCGACATAACTGATCTCTGGGAAACCTGAATGGTGTTCTGTGAATTTCCACAACCGTAACAATATTGTTGCAGCTCTGCAAAGTCGGCACTCCCCCAAGACAATGGCACCCAACATACAATGGTCCCGAGATAGTTAATTCATTAGTATTCGTTCAGTTCGCCCTTCCATTACTTCTAGTGGGTTTGTGGGAGAAAATGCATCGTGTAGGGCTTTTAGTTAAGTCTTCAATTCCTCTTTGCTATTCTATAATCTATTTTATTTCACACACGATCTCCTTCATGCATGCCTGCACAGCAGACCAGACAGGAACGCGCAGCGATAGCCTCATTACCAGAACCACACGATCTCCCCGTTTGAACTGCACACCATTCACCAACGGACGCCTCACCTCGGACCCTCACCATAATCACACCACCTCCCAAAAATCCCCACAGGAATCTACGCTCGACCTCCTCGCCACAATCACCACAGACACTTAAGTCTCTTCACCACAACCGCCTCAACCACTCCCAATGCTCCAACATCCTCACAAATGCCACAGCACTTTCTCCACCTCACTACAGCCAACGCAACCACCATTAGCTCCCTGGACGCTCACCACCGTCCTTCGAGATGCCGGGGAACAGAGGTGCCCACAAGTCAGAACAATTTGGCACAACTCAAAGTGCAAATATGCACTGGGACTTATTTGACGTCTGTGTAGTCCTGGCGCTCCGCTAAATAACAACGCTCAAACAGATCCCAGCATACATTGATGGCTGGAGAGCGCTCCCAAAAACCTGCGCCCAATGTAAATCTCAGAGCTCAGTTGTGTGGCCAGGCTGGGGGGGGGGGGGTAAAATGAAGTCATTTTTCGGTTCCAGTCTGGCAGGGCAGGGCTACTCCTTATGTTGGCGTCTATGCCCCAATGGGAACGCTCGGAAAAGCCTACAAGTCTTTTGATCCGTTTTCTGGCTCCTCCTTCGTCCGGGCTCCATAAAGATAGCAGCAGCAAGCCGATTGGATCTGAGCGCCACTCACCAAGCCTGAGCCGAGAGAACAGCGCAAGTCAAACAGTCATTGAGCCGCAGTCAAACAGTCATCGAGCCGCAGTCATCAAGGGTGAGAGAGTCATGATCAAGCAGGGTGGAGTGAGCAAGCAGTCATCGGCATTACCGAGACGTTGCCAAGGACATCAGCACGTTCCAGTCAATACTCATTACCATTTACAGACTCTTACACACCCCTTTAAGCTATCCTCTCACACATCTATCTCTCATCTATCATCAACGCAGAAACTGAAAGAGCAATAAAAGATACGCACCTCCTTCACACTTCCTCTACTACATCATACCTGCACCTCATTCACCCCTCATTTGCACCACCCATTCACACACCATGGACACCCCCAGTTTTCTTCCCTCCTCCCCCTAAACGATCGAGTTGTGAAGGTCTGTCAACCGCCCCAGGTACCAAGAGGTTGCTTACACCTCAACTGCTTCTCCTCTTTCTGAACTCTCCAGTTTCCTCGGGTGCATCTGACAGTGCCTGTCTCGTTTGCTTAAGTTCAGATTGCAGAAGTTTAGATTGGGTTAGCTCTGCACTGTCTTTTGTAAATGATAACCATATCGTATTTTGCCACACCCACAAATCTTTGCTTTCCCCTGCTGTACATATCGTAATAAAACCTTTTATTGTGTCACATGACCTTTCTTCACCCTCGCTTGTAATAAATTGCTAATGTTATAAAGGAACATAGCCCATTTAGTCTTTTCCTTCATTGTGACAGTATGGTCTGCACATATGTTTAGCCGGGAAGTTTTGCCCCAACTGAATTTGCTCTTGTTAGTCAGCATGCACTCACTATTGCTCGGCAGTAATCCGGATGTGCGTTGAGGGCATGAGACCCTAATTGGTTCAGCCGTCCACAGGTAAGTTATCACGCAAGGGGGGGGGGGTCTAACCCTACCCAGATTGGCAGAGCCAATCAGCATTCGTGGGTTTTTTTTTAGCAACTCGCCAGTGCACCGAGTTACCTCTGCTCGGCAGCCTCAGGACTGGGCATTCGGGAGGGACCAGAGTGCTTCCCCTCATGGCAAGCCTCAAACCCCGAGTCCGTAACAATACAATGTTGCCGTGCGGCCTGACCAGACATGCAAGTGTGGCAGACACTTCCGATCATTGAAATGATCTATGTCCACATAGAAAAACCCTCCATGCTTGCATTTGATGAATTCAAGATTGGAAAAATAAAAAAAACCGAATTGAACTGAACCAAAAACAGCTCAGACATTTGAGCAAACATCAAAACCACACTGTGTGCAGAGAATAGTGGAGGAAATGTTTTCAAACCTGAGGAGGAAGACGTGGTCTGAGGAGACACAGTCATGCTCCTACCAAGTGGCTCACTGGTGGCTGTCACTCCAAATGGGTCAAATGCTGGTTGGGTGTCTGAAAAAGAAATCACAAAGGAGAGAAGGGGTGGGGGAGAAGTTTAAAAAAAAAAAAATAAGAAGAAAGAAAGAAAAAGAACAAGCATTTGTATAATGTTTTATACGATTCTCAGGTCCTCCCAAATAAAAACTTCTTAAAAACAAGACGGCAGCAACATAGCCACAACTTTTGTTTTATTCCCTTCTGCTCCATTGTGTTGCTACACCCCTCCTCTCCTCTCCCTTATATTTTATTTAATTCCATTCCAATATACAAAACAAGAGTGGAGAATAATTACAAAGCAAAATAAAAGAAGAAGAAAAAAAGAACAAGACGACAATAAAGAAGAACAAGAACATAAAGAAGAAGATAAAAAAAACAAGAATAAGAACAAGAAGATAAAGAAAATAAACAAGAACAAGAAAAATAAACATGTCGGAGGGAAAGTGTCCACATAGAAAAACCAAGGTGGTCTACCAACGGTAGGAATGAAGCAGAAAAGGATGCACTTGCACTTGGTAAGAAACAACGCTCAGGTATTCATAGTGCAATGCAGTATAGATATTCCAAATGCTAAGATACCACAATAGCATTGTTCAGACAACCCAATTCCAGGGGAGTGTATGGCAGGGGAAACAATTCAGGAAAGATCCTTTGAATCATCTGCAAAGCAATATGCTTCCCAGAAATGCCTTTTAAATTCTTTTTGAAGCAGAATATTGTTATAGAAATGTATAGAAAAAATAAAAAATAAAAAAGATGAAATGGAACAGAAATTGATAAGGAGCAAAAACCATCACAGATTGGTGTGGGGTTAAATTGGTTTTGAGCACCATGCATCAATACCTTTCAGTTAATAAGTTGAAAGGGTGAAGACCTTTGATTATACATCATGCTAAAATATTCCCATAGCCATCAAATGCCACATTTCCCTCGAGACCTTTCAAGGAAGCAACAAAGTTGCACCTCCTGAAACCCAACATGTGGAGATAGCAGCCAACAACAGCAAGTTGCATGCAAATGCACACCTTTTCATTTCAAAAAAAAAATTAATTCCATTCTGCTTTATCAATCGAAAGAAGCATGTATGTGTCCCTGCAAAGAAAAAACAAAAATAAAAACCAAAACAATTTGTCAAATCTACACCCTTCAAGTCGTCCATGGTGCCCCGATGTCAGTGATCATCACTATTTTTTAGAAGGGGGACACTTTTGCCGATAAGACAGTCGCCACACCACTGACAGGACTCCAAAATGGCTGCTATTGGGCCCCACGTCAATGTACTTTTTTTTTTTTTCTTTTCTTTGTGGTTACTGGGCTGCCAGCATAATTGTTTGCATACTGCCATCGGCCAATTTACCGATTCAGTTACTTTTACGCTTCGCATTGGAACACTCATTTGAAACCAGTGGATCAATTGATTGCATTTATGGCAGATGATGGGATGTTTCCACATTTGAATTATCGGCTGTGCGTCAGGGGGCCACACTTTCGGCCACCAAGGGCTGCCAGTGGCTCGCAGACTGCACAATGAATAACAGGGCCCGAGGTGGTACATTTTGTCACCAGGGTGATCCAAAAACCACCTGAAGAATAATACTAATAAAAATAGGACCACTGGACATGCAGCTTATCTGGGCCCCTGGCCAAATGTTAGAAACAAAATTTGGTAGCATTCTGACTGGTAGGTCTGGAGAGGATGACTTTTCAGAAATTTACACGATTTTCCCAAAAATGAGTCAGCTATTTTGACACTTCCGGTCAATCGATCGGCATGACCTCTGCAATTCAACATCCCCACCCTGGCTTAATGGTGTAACCCAAATTTGGTAGCATTCTGAGTGGTGGGTCTGCAGAAAGATTTTTGAAGAAATTTACGAATTCTGTCATTTTGACCGACTTTAAAGTCACGTGACGGGAACAAGCTTTGCAACGAGTTACTTGTCAGGAGGGAAACGTTGCTGACAAATTTCAGCTGGATTGGCCCAGCGGTTTGGCCGGAGAAGTAGAAATAGACGGATGGGCAGTGCACAATGACAATACCTTATCTGGAATGCCAATTCCAGCGAAGCCAATAATAAAATTACAAGTGGGAGGTGGGAAAATTGTGGAAACCAGATCCATGGGATGTGGCACCATAAACTCAATTCATCTTGATTATATTATAATGCCCATGTTGCTCATCAACAAAGGATGTATGCAGATGCGACAGCATGGACAGAGAGATACACTGGTGGGTGGGGGGGGGCAGGGAGGAGTTGCCATTACTTCCCACACACATTTCAATATGTTTTATATCAGGAGTTGTTGAAGACTCACCATTGATTGGTAAAATAATTTTCAGACAGTGAATGACAGATTTTGTGCAACTCGTACACCCACTCCCTTTTGGGAGTGACAGGAAGTGTCAGTCATGTTATTATCCTTACTGGGGTATATAGATCACAGTCGATCTTGTCATCCATGAAAAGCATAGACTGCCTCAAGGATGTCAGGATTCCTCCAGATATCTCAATTTCATGTTAAACAGCAGTAGCAACTGTTTTAAAAGGCAACATGCGTTTGTGGTTTCTAATTACTATGATTTTTTCTTCTCGTACTTTTCCCCACACGATAAGCTATTTACACGTAAACACGACATCCATCCAAGGAGGTAAAACCCTTTGGGTAGAGTTTATATTAGTAATATTGTTTTGTAATAACATGAATATAATGCCATTATCATTTGTGTTCTTACTTTTGTGATGAGAAGCGGCTTTGGAACGCCACGATTAGCTACACCTTAACATGAATATACACCTTAACACAGATTCCCCCCCCCCCCAGGCAGAATATCCCCTTTGGGAGGGGAACAAATAAAGTTGCTCAAACCTCAATCATGTGACCCTTAGCCCTCCTATAAAGTTCAGTTGAGATTGGAGAAATAAGCACAAATGCACAGACATGAAATTGCATAATTTAGTATGATAGGGCTTCATAAATGTTTTGAGCTTCATAAATTTATCATAAGATAGGGCTTCATCAATTTGTTTCAGGTGTTTTTGACTTTTTGAACCACCTCAGCGGCATAGACTCTGGCATTTAACTCGGGCAGACTGGCAAGGTCTTCAAGCAGCCATCAAACTTCGAGACTGGTCTCCCATCTCTACATTCTCAAACATCAACTCATCCGAGGAATTCTTTCAAAGAAGTTTGCTCTCTCGTGCACAGATTTATCCCATCTCGTCAGTTGTCCTCCCCTTCCACCCACCCATGGTACACTGAAGCTCGTGGTGAGCCAGTTGTCCTGAAACAATTTTCCTTCACCTCATTTAAGGCAAATCCACCTGAAGGCAGTCTCAGTTCTTTCCACAAAGCTCAGAACAAGTGTGTGTCTACCCTGAGAGCCAGAAAACATCTTTTGAATAAGTCCGTCTCCCTCCTCCAAATTCTGGTGGCATATAAGCAAGTCTGTTTCTGGTGGATGTTCCCCCTCCATCCCCTCCCTTACCTCAAATGGCTGCACAGCCGACACCGCACGTGAAAAAGCTGAATGCTTAAACTCTGTTTCTAAATCTTGTATCCCAAACCCAACGCTTTTTGTACCCACCTTACCCAATCACACATAGCTGTTCCTGTTCCTGGACTCTGTGTCCTTTTCTCCTGACAAGGCAAATAGCTGGCTGTCAAACCTCAACTCAGGTTTTGCAACCAGTCCAGAGGCATCAGCCCACATGTCCTAAAAACCTGCTCTGCTGCTCTTGCTCACCCTCTCTCTGTTCTATTCACCGTAATTTTCTCAAGGTTATCTGTCATCTGCTTGGAAATCAGCAAACATTACCACCCTCCATAAAAGGTGCAAAAACAGATCCTTGCAACGACAGACCAATCAGCCTTCTCCCAATCATCAGCAAGGTTAGGGAATCCCATCATCGCTTCCGACATCAAATCCTTCTTCTCCAATGGCTTCATTTCCGATCATCGATTTGGATTGAGACCAGGTCACTCTACCCTGGACTTGCTGCTCCTGCTTTCCCAACCATGGATGGAGGTCCTCAATGCCGGACATGAAATCAGAGCTATCTTCCGAGACATATCGCATGCTTTCAATATAGTCTGGCACCCCACCCTGCTCACCAAACTTTTCCTATGGTACCCAAGGACATCTCCACTCTTGGCTCACAGACTTCCTCTCCTGTCACAGTCAACGTGTGGCCCTCAATGGAATTCTCTCATCTCCTCTTCCTGTCCAGGCTAGAGTTCCTCAAGGCAGTAGACTGGGCCCTGTTTTTCTCATTTTCATCAATGATCTCGCTGACTGGAAAATCCTCCATCTCTTTGCTAATGAATCCACCATCTGCCGGACCATCTGTCATCCCTTGGATCAGCAAGCAGCAGCCTCTCCACAGATCTGGATAAAATCACAAGCTGGTCCAACACGTGGAACATTTGTCTCAATCCTGACAAACCCCTCTCTCTCTCTCTCTCTCTCTCTCTCACACAACGTCTCTTCAAAAAGGCAGTCTGGAACCTCTCCCCCCCCACCTCTACTTTCTCAACAATCTTGAAGAAGTCCTTTATTCAAGCTTCTGGGTCTCACAATCTGCCATGATCTTTCCTGGGAAAGCCACATTTCCAACCTGGCCTCCCAAGCCAGTTGCCGATCAGGCATCCTCCGTCGTGTAAAGTCATTCCTTGGCACACCTGAACTCCTGACCACATACAAAGCTTTCATCTGCAGCCTGATGGAGTACTGCTCTCTACTCTGGACTGATGCTCCCACATCTCACCTTTCTCGGTTTCACGCTGTGGAAACCAAGGCATTTAAGATCATTGGTATCTCCTGTGATGTGGCCGAGTCTTTGGGTCTCACTCCCACCGCAGGCAGGTCGGTGGTCTTTCTGTCTTCTGCAGTCTCATCTCCAGCCTTGCCTCCTCCCCCCCCCCCCCAACTCTGTCTGCACTCTGTCCCAACCATATTTCCACAGGGTACTCAAGGTCCACCAACATCCCCCTTCTGGTTAAACTACCAAAATTAATAATCACTGCTCACCTTCATTCTTTCATTCCTCTTTTTCCCCAGCTTTGGAACAAACTCTCACACATTATTCCCTCCAGGTCTTCAAAATAGCTGTTCACCACCATCGCTTATCTACCCTCATCCAAAATCATGATCTTTTCTACCGCCATGAATCCACCCCAAACCCACCTCATTCATATTCCATGCTTTCCTTCATGAAAGTCTCTGAAGTGTACGTCTTGTTTACCCCGTGTACCCCGCCCCATCCTTCTCCCTTCCACAGATCTCATCATGGGTCTATTCCCCACCGTTTTGCGCCTCCCTCTCCCGTCCCTCTCGTCTCTTGCTCCCCTTGTTATATGTTCTGTGCGTCAGCTCTTATACGAGCTTCGACATTGTTTTTTTAAATAAATTTTAAAAACCAAGTTTCTCATAATTATGCCGCATGAAAATGATCAGAAATAAAATAAAGAGAAAATAATTAAGTTGCACATACGCGCATGTGTTTGACATTTTGATTTCGGTGGTGATTGCATTTTCACCCAATTTTAAACAAAGTGTGGCAACTTTCAAGTGAAATTTCATTTTCATTCGGGTCTCCAGAGATAGTTGGACAATTATATTCCATATTTGTTGTCGGCAATGAATATCAAGATTCAGTGATGTCCATCGCAACTGCTTCAGATGAGCATGAGCACAGCATTACCTGTGTTTGTGCTCCACCTGTTAATGGTAAAGACTATACATAGAATTGGGGGGGGGGGAGGGAAGCAGGAGGGAGAGTTAATTAATACTTTTCGTAATTACTCTGTGGAAATAAGGTTTGCAGAAAAATCACACACAACTATCAGTTTGGTGAATATTCAACTTGTAATTGCATGAAATCTTTTATTACATTTAAAAAAAATACTATTTGCTACATTCCATTTTTTTCATGCCAGAATAAGTTTTCTGATTAAAGTCAAAGAAGATTGCATGAATTCTGTCCATTTTCCATGTTCAGGGAAAACGAAAAAATTAAAATCACTGGAAAGAATGGAAGACATGAAGAAAAGTTTGTTTTTTTGAATGTACAGGAAGATATGGGCGAGGCAGGAGATAGCAAGAGAAGACTTTTTGGTTTCAATGAACGATTCGGGGGGGGGGGGGGGATAAAAGAACAAAGTAAGCACAAAATTAAGATGGAGGTGGGGAAAGGGGTGAAGGAACCAACTATGTGGAACACAAATGATTAACACCACATATACACAAAAGAGATGTCGGGGCAACAAAAGACGTTTCCAATGCTTACAAAAAAAAACACAACAAGGGCACTCTTCCACATCGCGACATCACCAGATATGCCTCCGCTGACATTATTGCATCATTATACATACTTGTACCAAGTTTGATTTAAATCCCTGAACCCAAGTTCAAAATATTAAATAATTCTGGATGCCAGTACATGCGTCCAATCAGGTCGAAATTTAAAACATACATTCCACATGTCTACAAGATCAGAAATGTGATGCTTCACATCGATTGAAGTGATTCAAGAGAAAGATTATTTTTAAAGATTTTCCTTCAAACCAATATTGTTGCCAGACCATGTGACCTATTTATTTATGAACACCCTGGTATCCCCAAGGCTTGAGGAACATGAAAGTGAAGTTTCCCCTTGATCTGTCAAGCCATTCTGGAGAAGATTTTAAAATGTTTATTCTTCAAAAGTAAAATAATAATAAAATAAAAAAACAGCTGCCAAACTATGTGACCTATGACATCACAGGTGGATAACGTTTTGTTCCTCATGGGTAGGCGATCATACCTGCAGTTTCACCTCAATCTGTTCACCCGTTTGAGAAGATTTTTGAATGATTTATGATAAATACAATATGGCTGCAGAACCACGTGACCAATGACATCATAATTATCATTAAAAAAACAAATATGTACGAGTAGTCGCATCGATGTTGAAAATTGCATGTCAATCGGATAAGCAGTTGC
This sequence comes from Eptatretus burgeri, assembly GCF_056783735.1. NCBI lineage: Eukaryota > Metazoa > Chordata > Myxini > Myxiniformes > Myxinidae > Eptatretus > Eptatretus burgeri. Next base: position 53,967,611 of record NC_140961.1, read on the forward strand.
AAAGAAAACAGAATATTAGCATGGATGGACATACATATACATACAAACAACCTGAAAACATAATGTCACTGGAGGCATAAAAAAGTTTTGGGGTGAAGGCCGAAAAAGACACACACACACACACACACACACACACACACACACACACACACACACACACACACACACACACACACACACACACACACACACGGGAAACTAGTGTAGTATGGAATAACTGTCATTGAGGCAGACTGAAAAAGAAGAATGAAGCAGTAACACAAATAAAAACCGAGAAAGCAGTGAACTCCCAAGGAGTGTAGTTAACCGGAAACATTTTACAATTGCAAAGTGATGCATACGTCAATTACAACACAAGGATACTACCAGATAAACTGACCTGCAAAACGTAACTTTGCAGGAGTGAAGCAAATCGAGAATAAAGACCATAGAAGCAGAAATGGAATTCCAACTCATCGGGTTTTTAATTTAATTGGGATCGAGATGGGAGAGGAATTATTCAAAGCAATGAACTACATTGCAAAAGAACATACATGATATTCCATTTGTCAAACTATTTGAGGACCTGAGTACAGATGGCATCCCAACCCGTTTCGAATATATGTATATATGTATGTATGTATGTATGTATGTATGTATGTATGTATGTATGTATGTATGTATGTATGTATGTATGTATGTATATATATATATATATATATATATATACATATATACATATATACATATATACATATATACATATATACATATATACATATATACATATATACATATATACATACATACATATATACATATATATACATACATACATATTCATGGCAAGACAGCTAATTTATGGTCTGGTTAAAAACTCATGTTCAGATAGGAAGGCATGTTGGGGAAAAGTGATGGAGGAGGAGTTTTGTACAGAGCAACATCAAGCCAATCAGAATGGACAAATTCACAAACACAATGCCATGTAGTAGTAAGTGACAAGTTTAACATAAATTAAAATGACAAGGCACCAACTCCAACCATAAAAAAGGTATAACCAGCAAAGCACAGTACCTGAAACGGCAGGTTCAGGTTGTGACGACGAATCGAGGAAGGACCAGGAATCCACGGCGGTGGAGAAAGAAAACGGGAGCGACGAAGTTGGAACAGCAGTCCAAGGATCAGGAACAGATACTTCACTTTCAGATGTCATGGCGGATGGAGATCGAGTTGGAGGCGAGACTGTCCAAGGACCAGACGTTTGGTTTTCGCATTGCACTGTGGGTGGAGCTGTCGGCAACCATGGACTTGGCTCAGCAGCAACCGGCAAACTAGCTCCTGCCATTTTCAGGTATTCATGGTTCAAAGAAAAAGTATCAGAACATACATCTTTAATCTTCAAATCAAACAAATTCATTATATTTAGTTTTCCTGTGTTAAAATTAAAGAATCAAATTAGCCAGATTGGCATTAAAGCCCTGCTGCTTGCAATTAAGGAAGCCACAAAAAAATTTTTACAATGATAATCACATCCATTACTAAAAGGTGTGTGTGTGCGCGTGTGTGTGTTATTTTAAAAAAAAAGTATAATAGGACAGAAGAAAGTAATAAACATTTTTTTTTTTTTTTACAATTACATAAAGATTGGTATTCCCGTCAGTGAAGTGACAGGTCATAATATATGCTAGAAAGTTTTGGAGGGGGACAGAGATGGGCTCCACTTCCCAAAATGTTTCCAAATTGGATTGTGGAACAATAGTGGTAAGCACTTATTAGAATTGTCTAAGGTAGGCCAAAACCTCACTCACCTATGGCAGCCCAAGGTGAAGGAAGGGGTTCAGTGGGTGCTTCTGGGAAAGCAGGTTGCATTCCCCATGTCTTTGGTACAGTCTGGACACAGTCAGCAGTAGGAGCACCCAGCCAAATGCCTGGAGCAGTAGCTGGTGGAGCTGTAAAGACGTCCACCAAGTCAAGGAGAGATGACTAAAGGAAAGAGAGAGAGAGAGAAACAAGTCAAACAAATTTTTACTTTGGAACATTTCAGGATCAAATCCCTGAAACAGCTGGCACAATAACTTCCAGAGCAAGCACCCAATTGCATTTGCCCAATTCAAACCTTCAAAAATGAATTGGTTGTGTTGGTTACAAATGAGTTTCGTTACAGGCGTTTCACCAATGCATAGGTTAAAGCAAGAAGGCAAATGGAAAAAATTAACAAAGCCATCACACAAAATCGATCACAAATGTTGAGAAAGGGAAAAAAAAAATACCGACCAATTTGGCAATGTGCCATGTTCAGACTTAGATCCCGAAAGAAAATCCATCAATGGATGAAAAAAAAAAAAATCAAATCAACTCAAAGCCAATGAGTCGCTAATTATCTGGTATATTTCTGCACGAGATGCAGGGTCACAATGCTGTCAAGCTAACGTTTCCCCACACAAGTGACACTGATGGTGAAACTAGTTGGAAATTACATGTGAATATGACCCGATAATGTTCATGAGGCATTTTCAAACTTTGTGCTACTACGAATCGGTGAACACTACGATTTCATGGAAAGAATGTCATGTATTCTTCTGAAGATTACATCACATCTCAGCTGTTGTACTGTATTCTTTATTTATTTTTGATTCCACATTTGTTGCACACAGCAATTTAGCTTTTAATGAACATCGTGCAATTTTATTATGAAACATAAAACTCAAGGTAGGTAGCATTTTCAACGATACGTCTCGTGGGAGCCTTAATCCCACGAACTTCATCGGCCCAAGCCTTGCCCAAATGATTCAAGAACAAAAAAAATATATATATATATTTTAAATAGGCCAATGTATGATCACAACCAGATGGGGAAAAACACCCCAAAGCACAGAAAGCTTGCCACACTGTTCTCATTTCCTACATGCTGCTCCAATACAAGAAAAGCTTTCCTTGCCATATTGTGCTTCTTTTGATTCCTCAAGAAAGCAATTTTCAAGAAGCAAAACATAACTGATAAAGTATCATAAATCAAGCCATGCAAAAAGTGGGGAAACTTTTATGACCACATGCACAGTCATCTTTAACGAAAGGCAAAGAGCCTGCATAAAATTGCAACATGTGCAGCATCGCTGCAAATGGAGATGCGCCAGTGTCATGGATGCTTGCGTGACGGTGGAAGCTGCCATTGTATCGAGTGGGTAATCTATCTTTTATTCAAGATGTAAACTTGCACAGAACAGCCAACTCGAATAATTAAGCAGCAAATGCCTCCCTGTACAAAACTATTAAGGGTATTAAGAAAATAATCCAGATAACTGAAATAACACATGACCAACATCGTGATGAAACAATCTCTATGAAAAGACAGCCTGGTAAGATCTTACACAATCACAAATAAATCCCAAAGAAAGGCAACATTGGATTCATAACAAAGTACCTTAATGCATTGAAAAAATGGTTTGAGTTGGGGGGACGGGGGGACAAATTAAACAAGAAGGGCACTCGGTAGAGCGCATACCTCTGCCACGTAATACCTGATCCATGATAACATATCTGGCACATTACATTTTTGAAATATCATTCTACATCTTGTTTTTGGTCCTATCTCTCAATGGTGAAGAATCACTTTAAAAACTGAAATAATCTCATATCCAGATCCAGATTCGGATCTTCACCAATATCGAATCAATTTGTCCTTGCCTCATATCCAACCTGTCCACCAAGTTGTTCAATACGATCCTTCAATCACAAAGATGTGCAGCCCACGAACCTAGCATCACACGAGCACTGAAATTTGTAAATAATATTACTTGTATTGGAGGTGGGGCAGAACATCTTTTTGGACTAACAGAAGGAACTGGCAGATGGTGAAAACTACTTTTGATTGCACAGCATAGTAAGAATGGGACACTGTTTGATCTGGTTTTCAAACCAGTGAGACACTGCTTTTCCAAGGTAGACGAAGGTATCCCAAACATTTACCAGGTCCGATGATAGAATTCCTTGATCGGTTCAGGAATTTGTATGTATATCTATTGATTACTTCTTCAGGATACACATTATCAAGAATAATAGTCTTGATGGTCTCAATTTCAGAATGGAGTTTATCTGTGGAGCAGATCTTTCTTGTTCTAGTGACCAATAATACCAATCAATCCAATTTTGTATCTGGAGGAACTGCAAGTCCCACCTTGTATATTGTCCGGAAAAAGTAGCCTAACGGTAGACTGTGAATTTATTAGCATCGGGCGATTTCTCAACGAAGACGTCCAAGAAGGGAAGTATGCCGCAGCGTTCCATCTCGAAGGTGAACTCGAGGGATGGATGGAGAGTTCATGCATGCCAAGAAGACTTCACATGCTGAGGTTGACTTGAAGACAGCAAAGATATCATCCACGTACCAATAATTAATAGATGGAAGGGGGTTGAACTCGAGGATGTGGATCTGCAAAGGAACGTTTTTCAAAGTAACCTTCAAAGACGTTTGCAAACACAGGGCCGAGAGGGGATCCCATCGCAACATCATCAATCCAAGTATTCATTGAAACTGAACTTGACAGAAAGGGTCACCATATTCATTAATTCAATGAAGATAGACTCAAGAGATCGGTGGAGGTTGCACGCAGATTTCAATCACTTCTATCAGTGGGACATTCGTATCAGTATCAATAGGACAACACAACTGAACATGACCACACATCTCGCTTGGAGAAACAAATGACGAAAAGACTATTGCAACTGCAAACAAGGAGACCTCCCTGAGAAGGTTTACGACACAATTAGACCTGTCGGATCGCAAAGACCTCAGATGTATGGTCTACCAGATGTATAAAGATAGTGTTCCTCAACGGTCGATCCTTTCAATGACTGGCTGTGCACAACATGAACTCACCAGATGGTTATGTGAACTACTGCAGCCAGCACTGGGCAATGTCTCAGAACATGCAATTGCGGATTCCTTCACTTTCGCAGATGCCATACAGTCCATCACACACATAAACAAGAATTTCACAATGTGCTCATATGATATCACCAGTCTATTCATGAATGTCCTACTGACAGAAGTGATTGAAAGCTGCACGCAACATCTGCATCATCGTGACTTGACACCTCCACCAATCTCAGAGTCCGTTTTCGTTGAATTGATGACTATGGCAACCCGTTCTGTCGAGTTCAGTTTCAATGATTCAATGTATACCAAGATCGACGGTGTAGTGATGAGATCCTCTCTCGGCCCGGTCTTGGCATCTTTGGCAAACATCTTTGTATGTTGCTGTGAAAAAACAAGCCTTTGCAGATCCACATCCTTGAGTTCAACCCCCTTCCATCTATTATTGGAATGTCGGACATCTTTGCTATCTTCGAGTCAACCTCAGCATGTAAAGTCTTCTTGGCATAGCTGAACTCTCTCCAGCCATCCCGAGTTCACCTAAGAGAGAGAACGCTCCGACATACTTACAACAGAGGAAGAAAGGTCCACTCCACAGATAAACCCCATGCTGAAATTAGGACCATCAAGACTATTCTTCTTGATAATGGGTATCCTGAACAGATCATCAAACAAGACACACACACCACACCTGAACCCACCAAATAATTCTATGAAGTATAAACGGACCAGGAAAATGTCTTGTATACCGACGTCTATCTTGGAAAAGCAGAGCGTCTCAATGGTTTGAAAACCAGATCAAACGGATGGTGTCCCATTCTTATCATGCTGTTCAATCATGAGTGATTTTCACCACCGACCTGTTGCTTCCGTCAGTCCAAAAAGACGTTTTGCTCGCCTCTCATACAAGTAAGAATATTTACAAATTTCAGTGCATGTGATGCTTGGTATGTGGACCACACATCTTCGAGATTGAAGTATCGCATTGAACAACACGTCCCTTTGGGGATCAGATGGGGTCTGTCAACCAAACGGAGACAATTAGCTCAGGCCTGTAAGAATGTACAAAGACAGACAACTATTCCCTGTGCCTCTGCAATTGGTTATCATCTGCTGAATAATCCTCAGTGTGTAGAGCAATATCATTGGCTGGTTTAAAATCCTGAGTAGAGGATACAGTTTAGCTCACCTTCATGCAATGGAGGCCACATTCATCAGGTTAACCAACCATTTTCTTTGTAGACAAATAATTTGTCTGAACTTTATATCTCTTTTGAATATGATGGCTTGACTGACAACTGTACGACAGTCAACGTTGAGTCATCATGAAAACCACCGGCACCCCCCCCCCCTTCCCACTAGCCCTCAGCTAATTAGCATTACATTTCGGCCAGTTCTTGGTGATTCATCTCCACCTAATCATTATTCATGATGCTCTGTGGTTCCACCAATCAGGTAATCTTGTCATTTCTCTCAACCAATCAATGTTGAGGATATTACATTTTAACTTTATAAGTGAGAGTTTGGTGCTTCTTCTTCATCTGCTCACGGTTTTATCCTGAGTTCAAGTCGAAAAGCTTTGATAATGTCCATTTTATTGGTATGCATAATTATCATCAAAACATTCTAAATGAGTAGTCACTCCGATGGTGAAAATTTAGTGTCAATTCAACAAGCGGTTGCAGAGAAAAAAACTCATGTTGTGTGCGGACAAGCCAAGGACAGACAGACAGACAGACCTAAATGACCCCAAATGCAATACCCTCTCCTCTGGCAAGGGTAATGAGATGTGCTTTTGAAAAACTAAATTTAAAAAAAATCTTTTTTTAAAGAAGAGAAAAAGGACGTAAAATTCAAGATTATGGTGATTGAATGCAACAATGACTGAATAACATCAATTTAGTAGTCACTGCGCTACAAATACCCCCGAAAAGTCTGAGAAGCCCGAATATCAAGAGCACAATGAAACAAAGCAGATGTTCATGGTACAAATTAATAAAAACTTCAGTAAATAATTGAGAGAATTCAGTGAAACAGTCGCATAGTGCTACATTACACCTCTAGAGGATGGTGCAGAATGCACAAAAGATGATCATATTGCAGCAAATATGGAGACCATCTCATATTGCATACATAATGAGATGCTTATCCACAAAACACAATTTAAAAAACATTTTTTGCTGCAATTACCTTTTGGATGAAACCAAGGTATGAGAGCATCCACCATCTGCTCATTTCTACCAAGCACAATGCATTGACATTCCTGTTTTTCCTTTCATTATTCCATTCTCAAATGTTTGAAGGTTACATTCAAGAGAACCACAATTGCCTTGTTTGCATCACAAGCAGTCTTGAGAATAGGAGTGTGAACCTCCCTTTGGTCTAAGTAAACAGAACCTGGTGAAGCCTTTGCACCAAAAGGTGGTGGTGATTGAGAGGATAGATGAAGCATTCTTCGTCTCTCACATATACAAAAGTTTGCTGCGACATCCGTGCGGGGCATTCTTAATGTGAAATGGTCAACAAAATGCAGGTCTCGTTTCATGCAATCCAGCATCATCATAATTACAATTTGAATAAGCATGTCAATTGGCCAGATAGATCATAAGAAATAAAGTAAAGTTTAAGCAGCTTTATGATGCTGTTTAACCTTTGGTCATGCACGAAACTCAAGTATATTATACAGTAATATTTTTCTACAAAATGTAGGCTCATGGAAGAGTAACAAGACAGTGTACACAAGGAAACTAACTCACAACTGGAAATTTTAGAGACAAAGCAGGACTACATTTTTCATTTTTGCAACATTATGTTCCTGGAAAGCAAATCTCATTTATTGTGTTGCTTTAAGTGCACAGTGTTGCTGTGCCAAAAACTAAACTGCCTCAGTAGGGCATGACAAAAAAAAAAACTCTCCACAACAAGATACTCCAACACCAACTAACCCCCAAATACATGTACAATTGGCGAAAAATATTTCCTTGCCAATTCTATAAAATAAAAGATTGTGTTTTGAACGAGTGTGAGCATCTTGTTAGGGTTAGTCCCTCCCCCACGACCTCATCCCACCCCCACCCCCTCTCCTGTTCAGTGGTTTGGGTCTGCTTGATTGCTTGAGGCCCTTCAATATCAATCTTGTCCACTTAATGCATCATTTGTCCACCCCATGCATCCTCTCCTGAATCACTCCCCCGCCCCAACATCCTTTGTTTGCCCAAGTCTCTTTATCATGGCCTTCCACTCTACTGGTCCTTATCCGTTCAGCACACGAGTTCTTCCATGATCTTTAACTGCATATACAAAAATAAATAAATACATTAAAAAAAAAAAGGTGCAAAGGGTGCTTTCGTCATACTTGAGTTTCCTGCACGGTTTTTGACAGATTACTATAGAGCACACTAAACTACGTTTGATTATACAGTCACATTCCAAAACTAGAAAGGCACCCATTAGAGCACATACCTCCACCACACAATGCCTGAACCATGAGAACATAATCGGGCCCAATACATTTTTGAAATATGCTATATGTGGTTTTTGGCCCCATCTCTTAATGGTGAATAATCACTTTTTTAAATTCTAGTCACCAGATCCAGATTTTCACCAAAATCGAATCAGTTAATCCTTGTCACACGTCGAACCTGCCCCCCAAATTTCATCAAGATCCATCCACAACTTTTTGAGATATCCAGCACACAAACAGACAGAAAGGGGTGAAAAAACAACCTCCTTCACCTTCAGTGGCGGAGGTAATAAGTACCGTCGGACCCTGCTATTCGTAGACCCGATGTATTCACAGGTCATGAGGTGACCTGCTTCATCATTAATGGTTTAAAAAAAAATTGTTTTTTTATAATATATATATATATATATATATATATATATATATATATATATATATATATATATATATATATATATATATACAGTATATACAGTATATACATGTATACTAACACTTCAGGACTGGTCTCCGATATGCACCTGGGAAAATGGAAATCATCCATCACAGCATTACATAACCAGAGTTGGTGTCAAAGCCACCCAATGCTCACCTGTTTATACATTTATCGTTTTTAAAAGACTAGTCTAATAATATTTTTTATAAAGCATTGCAGTGAAGTATGATCGAAATAATTTTAAAGCAATATATGTATATTGTAATCAGTAAAAAAGTGTGGTAGATGAAAACATTAGAAAGGAAATAACTTGCACCAAAAACTTTAACATTTTCACGCTCACGCTGACTCACGCTCACGCTGGGGGTATCGCTATAGCTCTTTGCTCTTCGAACAGGTGAGCTAAAAAGGTGTGGGGGGGGGGAACAGATCCCCTTAACTACAGCCCAATTAGCTTCCTCCACTTCCAATAATCAGCAATGTCATGGACCCCCTCATTACAGTTGACAAAAAAACTCATTCCTTTTCTCCAACAGCCTCATCTCAAACAATCAATTCGGATTCAGACCTGGTCCCTACCTTAGACATGCTGCTTCTAGTCTCCCAACAATGGTGGAGGCCCTCAATATCAGACATGAGATCAGGGCCGCCTCTGGACATATTTCGCTCTTTTGATACAGTCTGGCATCCCGCCTTGCTCTCCAAACTGTCTGCCTATGGAATCCAAGGCCAACTCCACTCTTGAATTTCTGACTTCCTCCACTCTCATGGCCAATGTGTGGCTCTCAACGGAACCCTTTCATCTTCTCTCCCTGTCAAGGCTAGAGTTTTCAAGGCTAGAAACCCCCAAAGCACTGTTCTCCACCCCATATTATTTCTAACCTTCAATGATCTCAATGACTGGAAAATGTTCTTCATCTCTTTGCTGATTACTACACTCTGCCATGACATCTCATCTTTCTGACAGACAAGCAGCAGCCTTTTCCCTATCCTCAGACCAAGACAAAAATCACAAACTGGTCAAACAATTTTGTTTATGTATCCATATTGTTCACCCTTTGCATTTTTCCCTTACCCCTCCCTCATTGTTACCTGCATCTCTTGTTTGGCCATTACAGACTACTTTCTTCCTCCACCTAGCTGTTTTCCCTTTCTCCTGCTATTCTCTTTATGTTGTGTCCTGATTTGTTCTGCATAAATCACTCTTCCACGAGCCCAGACAAAAAAAAATACATTGAACTGCCTCGATATTCACAGCATTTTTCAGGAACCCTGCAAATAGCAGGGTCTGAGTGCATTATTCATGGAGCATAATTCCAAAGGACGCTCTGAGATGAAAAGTTTCAACATGGTACCATGGAACCCAACAGTGCGTAAATCACCACCATATAAAATGCAGGCATTTCCCAATTTGTGGAGTAACAAATCCTTAGTTGCAATTATATTTCAGAGCAAAATGCAACACCACGTGTAAGGTTAGTTCACCCTCTCTAAAATGTTTTTTTTTAAAAAAGGGCTCATCAAAAACTCACTCTTAAAAATACAATTGAGTTAGTCTTGACTCCAGAACATGGTGTCAATATGTGAGTGCCTGCACATGCACAGGATTTATTCATCTAGGAGCTCGACGATGGAATAAGAAAATAGGAATAAAAATTAAAATGATTAGGATTGCTCACACCCTCAAACAATTTCCTTTTAAATTAGGTTTTCTGGGTTAATCTGTTTCATACTCTCATCCGAACAGAAGACTCGTGACATGTTGAGCTATGTGGTTCAAATCCCACATCATTTAGCTTCGTCTGGTAAATGTCTTGCAAATCTCACCAGAATTGTCATTTCCCAAAGGAGTAAGCAATACAAAATTAACACAATCCACCTTTTAAAATAAAAATAATAATAATACTACTAATAAAATAAAAACATTAATTAGTAAATGCAAGTTTGCATTTTGTGCCATTTGCTATTTACAATAATAACCATCTCTTTAAAATTCTACACGTGCACACAAAAAGGTCACCGTGTTCTAAAGCAGCTTTAGACACCTTCCTCTTCTTTTACACTACCGGTCAAAAGTTTTAGAACACCCCCATTTTTCCAGTTTTTACTGAAATTTAAGCAGTTTAATGTTGCAATGCACTCTGAAATTAAAGCAGAGAACAAACAAACAATTGCAGATAAAAAATAAATCATGGAATAGTTTTGTTGAACAAAATTTATTCTAAATTTTTGACTTGTTAAAGTAGCTACCTTTTTCAGATATAACAGCCGAACGTACTCGTGGCATTCTTTCTACAATGGAAATCAAATATTGTTCAGAAAGTTCTTCCCAACACTGTTGCAGAAGTTCCCACAAATGTGTTGCACTTGTAGGTTTCTTTGCTTTCACCCTTCTGTCCAGTTCATCCCAAACCAGCTTGATGGGGTTTAAGTCTGGAGACTGTGCTGGCCATTCCATGATTTGAAGCCTACCGTCTTGTTCTTTTCTTCTGAGGTAGTTCTGACATAGCCTGGAGGTATGTTTTAGGTCGTTATCTTGCTGCAGGATGAACCCCTGACCAACGAGGTATCGACCAGAGGTTATTGCATGGCACTGCAAAATGCTGTGGTAGCCCTTTTGGTTCAGGGTGCAAGTCGCTGACTCTGGATCCAGCAAAAGAGCCTCAGATCATCACGCTTTCTCTTCCATGTTTGACAGTTGGTATCACACACCGAGGAACCATCCTTTCGCCGACTCGACGGCGTACAAAAACCCTGCGTGATGAACCGAAGATTTCAAATTTTGATTCATCGGTCAATAAGACCTCCTTCCAGTTTTCAATAGTCCACTGGCGGTGCTTCATGGCCCAGGCAAGCCTCTTTTTCTTATTTTGCAATCTTATCAATGGCTTTCTTACTGCCACTTAACCTGTCAAACCTGCAGCTTGAAGTCTTCTCTTCACAGTTGAAACTGAGACTTCCTTACTTCGACCAGTGCAAAGCTGTGCTTGAAGCTGCTGTCCTGGGAGCCACCTATCACGCAAGCTGTTCACTCTCAGAAACTTGTCTTCTGATTGTGTTGTGGCTTTGGGTCTGCAGAGCTTCCTTCAGTTTCCAAGTGCCTTTTGATGGTGTAAGGAAACTGTACTCACTGACACCATGGCCTCCTTTGCAATTTCTGTAAAGACCTACACTTTTAAGGGTTATAATGGTCTTTGTCTTCCTTTGTTAATTGTCTTTTTCTCGCCATTATGATCGCAATATACTACTTCCTGCAGTGCAATATTGTCCAATTTTTGCTTCAGAGGGTGTAGCAGCAGTCTGTTCCAACACTGCTTTTATACAGACAGAGGGTTTGTAACTAATCAACAAAAGTTGGGACACCTGTAGGAATTGTTTGCAACTTTCAAGGCTTAATTTACTTCCATTGCTTCAGAACAGCTGCAGTTGCTAACCAATTACTTGTTCCCTGAAAAGGGCCTTTTTTAACAACTGAAATTTACATTATTTTTAAGTTTTTGGTAACCTAAACTTTTTTTTAACCTCTGGCAATTTACCGCTTAGCTTTGTACCATTTCAGGTTATTCACTGGACTTGAACTGCTTAAATTTCAGTAAAAACTGAAATTGGGGGTGTTCTAAAACTTTAGCCCGGTCATGTACATTCAATAGCTTCTGTTAATAAACTAATTTTTTTTATCAAGGCAGAAACATTGCAGGTGATGCACTACCATGCATCAACCCCCTATCCCCCAATCCCTTCCAACCACAATGACCTTACCTAACCTGGGCCTCTTTCATGCAAGTCACTGTTCTCTCCCCTCATCCTTTCCTGTTCGTTCATTCATCATTCCCTTACTTGAGCTCTAATATGGCTCCACTGTTTGCCTTTTTTCTCATGTGTCACCTCTTCTACAAGTCTGGAACGAGCACAAAAGAGGAAGGAAAAAAAACCCACATGAGGGGCTAATCACCAGTCTCAAAGGCAATTGCAGGCCAATGTTGCCCCATTCCAACAAGAGGGTATTTCAGTTTTGAGAGCCCATGGCCAGTGTTAATCCCAAGTGAAGGCCATTATTGCCAAAACATCTGAGCCTTTTTTTATTTTTTGAACACGTCTCGAGGATAATCCCGCACGTGGCAAGATGGAGGTGACAAAGCAGTTTGGTAGGAATGCAGTGGTTTATATTTTATTTATGTAGACGATGTGAAGTAAAATGGCGCACAAAATCCTGGAGGGGTTGACGTGGACTTCGGTGAGCGAAAGCTCATGTCGCCATAGCCTTGCACATTGTCCTAATATCCCAAATAACTGGGGTATTAGGTGAACAAATGAACGAATATAGAAAAACTGGAAACAAAAGTGACACTTTGCATATTGGCTGAAGGTCCCAAAAGGTATACCCGTCTGTGGGACAATCCTTGTGAGTGGAATGGAAGCTCAGCATTGCGTTTTTAAAATTGATCGTACTTTCCATCCAATATTGGTTTTGACGATACAAGAACAGGTCTGCTGGTTTTACGAAACAAAACAGGACAAACCCGTGAAATGCGGGTTGCTTGCTATCGATGCAACCCCATGAAATGCCATCAGCAATAGTAGGACAACAGTTGCAAGGAGTTCCTGTGGGTTTTGCTTTGCAAGTCGTGACAGCATTTCCATTTCATTTGGGTTGTAGAGGTCATCTGAAATCAGAATAAAATCATTACCTGATGACAGCACCACAAAGGTAGCAAGTCAGGAATGTTGAACGAGTCAGCACATTATAGGAATAAATCTACAGTATCAAATCAGCATGGTGAGGATGTGAAGATAACTCGTGCAAGATTACTACTCACCACCACAGAAAAAAACCGTCGAGAAAATTTACTCTTCAAACACCAAATCATCATCCAATTCTACCAATCCATTTATTCCACAAATTGGTCAATGCAGACAAGACAAATGCATAAGCATTTGGATGTGAACAAATTAAAGCTGAACCATGGTGCAATTAGATAAATTAATTGCAGACCTCAGTGGCTGGCGGAGAAGGTGATGAATCACCCTTCTGACTCTCTTCAAGAGCCATCTTCAAGCGAAGATCATCACCACGGCGCAGCCTCTCCTCCTATTTAAAACA
>NC_140961.1:53991462-54011462 GCF_056783735.1 Eptatretus burgeri
ATATATATATATATATATATATATATATATATATATATATATATATATATATATATATATATATATATACACACATATACAAACATATATATATATAGTCGTCACAGCCATGTAGGTTAGGTTCATTCCCTTATTCAATTGTCCTGGACGGGCGGTAAACACCGACCAGGCTGGATCGCCAAGCGGTATTCTTTTGAGGTGAACACATGATCCTCAGATTATGGCATGTGCGCGGGAGGGATTGGATGGCACGAACGGAGCAGACGGAAGCACAGCACAAGGGGTTTATACTCAAACCCATGACAAATAAACAACACAAGGGTTTAATGAAAATATATCGAATATTTACAATGGCAGTAATAATTCAAAGTGCAATTATATCAAACGCGAGGTAAACCAGAGCCAAAAGTCAAGGTGCCTCGACACATGGACTTTAATACAGACAAGGGGAAAATAAAAGAAAGGAAAATCCTCCCTTTATTCTGTCACTTAGCTTTGTCCAGATGGTCTTTATTGAACTTTAGGGTCGAGCTGTGTCGTCCTGCATGGGAAACCACACCCAAAATGGTGTCAAGCCGCTCTCTGCGGTCATGTACCCAAGCTAATCGTGAGGCAGTAGTCAATGCCAGAACTCACCAACCGGCATGCTGCTTCTTCTCACGAACGAATATGCCGAATGTTCCTCTCACACAAGGTCTGCTCACAACGATAGCCACCTTCCTCCTCGACCAGACGAGACGATCACTGAGGCCCAGTGATAAGACCACGATCCACGCTCTTATTCCCTCCTCAGAAAAGTAGACACTTCACGGTTCAGCCGAACAGTCAATGACTGGCGTCTTGCCCAGCACAAACACTGGAATCGCGCAGCCATTTCGTCGTGCCGAGTGGAAAGCAAAAATGAGATCCTCATTCTCAGCCACATTCCTTCACCAACCGTGTCCTCCCAACTGTCCGCTCTTCCAACATGCCCCCCCCCACCCCCTTCACGTCACACGGACCAATCATAAGCCTCTGGGGCGTGACATGCTGGAACGAAGCTGGGAAGGCAGGGCTTCTTGCCTGCTTGGACGTGCAGCTCTGTTATTATTATTCTTACAAGAATGTAATTTTATTGCTGGGTTATAAATGCAAAAACGTAGGAAAAGATCACAGGGGGCAATTACATTCTGGGGGAAATTGGCCTTAATCCCCATCTAATTAGCACAGCACCACCCCCCGTGGGGTGACGAGTGACACAAGCTCACAGTTTCCCGACTAAAATTACATCGAGATGCCTCCAACACGTCCACGGATCAAGCAAATCTATACAATCTAAAAACTTTGCTATGAAATTCCTCCATCTTCCCCCACAACCCTAACATATAAACACACACATTTTATATACATACATACATACATACACATACACATACCTCCCGACTGTTATGGTGAGCATAGCTGTGGATTATGTCTCACATGGTAAAAACCAGATCACCCGCACAGAACAACCACCCGTTTGCCACCCAGACAATTGTTCGTGCTAATGCAGACCATTCAACCAGAAGGCACGTGATATGACCAGCAGGAAAATTGAAACACGAGTGACGAGCATTCCGCTGATCCCCATTGGACAACAGTCCACACCAAAGCGTCACCTCCAACACAGAGGCTTCGGCCCGGTGACTGTCAAAGAAACAAAGATTATATGGTCATCATCAGTTAAACAAACGGAACCACCGATCTGGATTTCAGGCTTATTTGCCCTCATCAGGATGGTAGACCGACAAATATCTAACCAATGATGACCACATTCGCCATTTATACGTCTGATGAGATAAAGAGGCCGAACCCTCTGTTGGAGGCGACACTTTGGTGTGGACTGTTGTCCAATGGCGATCAGCGGAGTGCTTGTCACTCATGTTTCGAATATATATATATATATATATATATATATATATATATATATATATATATATATATATATATATATACATATATATACATATATATACATATACATATATATACATATATATACATATATATATATATATATATATATATATATATATATATATATGGTGTCCCTAAAAAAATTACATCATTTGAAACTTGAATATCTAAGTAACTACATGTCCCAGGCAAACAAAAGTAAATAGGCTTCATGTTGAACAACAAAAGATTTATTTATCAAAATTCGAACAAGAGATTCAGAGATGTAGATTTTATAACCGTTTTCTCAAAACTTCACAAATGTTCAATATGCGCACCGCCTGTGACACGACACGTCAAGTCGGTGGTCCAACTCCTGTCAAACACGCTGTAGCATGTCTTGCGTAACATTCTCCAGCGCCTCAGTGATTCTCTGCTTTAGTTCCTCTAGGCTTGTAGGAAGAGGGGGGATATAGACCAGTCCTTTCACATAGCCCCATAGAAAAAAAAAAAAAAAATCACAAGATGTCAAGTCAGGTGAACGTGGTGGCCATTTCAACAGCACATTGTCATCACTGGCACGCCCAATCCATCTTCCTGGTCGATTCTCATTGAGATAAGAATTAAACATTCAACTGAGTTAGTTTTTACACATTTTGCTAAAATTTGAGATCATTTGAGCAAGAATTAGCTGTGTTATTAGACTACAAAATGTCATATTTTTTTTTAGGGACACACATATACATATATATTATATGTATACGTCTTCTCCTACTCGAGATGAATGTTGCGACGTCTGCCACAATGCAGAGACTGTCTTTGGCTCCCACAAGAGCTAGCTCACAGCACTAATTGTTTGTTTGGAGTCACACACTGATTTTACATATGTAGATATATACAGATAGATATCGTGCATTTACAGAAACGTCTCAATATTTTTACGATTCATAGTTTTACCAATTATATTTTGTGTCGTTTTATGATCTTAAAGAACACTTGTATTAATCTGCTAACTGAAGCTCCCTGTGTTAGCATACATCTGACTCGTAGTTTTAATCTATGGATAAGTTCAGTGCTGTGTGTGGTTGCTCTCACGGTCCTAATTTTTTCACCTGCAACCGTACCATAGAATATCTTTTTCAGAAAGTTTGTCTATGAAAGGCATTCGTACAATGTGGAATCGAAAAGCATCTCGTTTATCAAATAATTGAGTGAAATTAATTTCCGATATCTATTTGTAATTCAAAAAAATAAACTTAAGTGAGACTTCCTTTTTAAAATTGGAGTTATTTTGGATATACATCATGAAGCTGATCAAATACAAACCCATCATTAATGAGCAATAAATCAATTGATCTAATAAGTCCAGTGGAAGCCCAATTCTTGAAAACGTGTTTGAATGTAGAATGTTTTGCATACAAATGCAATATTATTGGCTTTGTCAATTGGAACAATAACAGTGTTCAAAGCAATTTTTAAATAAAAGTCTCCAGATTGTTTAAAATTATTCGGATGAAAGATTGAAGCTTTTCTTTTGAAATAAACAACTCCCTTTTACACGTTTCTCTACATCCTCCAACTACAAAGCCATTTGTTCATAATTTCCATCAATCCTATCATTGTAATTTCCATCGCTTTATTCCACGTAATCCTTTTGTTTTCTCCACAATTTGGTCCTTTTGTAAATAATGCACATAGTTTTCTATCTTTCACTTTTCTGAGATCACCTATGATAATGCATTTATGATGTACATCTTAAAATAAGGAATGTTCACAATTACAATGACGTATGTGCATTGCTCAATCACTCTTCGACATCTTTAGTTTGTACCGTTTCCTTATACAGTAATTGAAGATTTTTCCCTAAATTGCATTTTGTAAAGCGTACATAACCCTTGGTGGCTGGCTCTCTGTTGTATCGTTTCTGGAAGTTTACTCCACACTTCCTTCTGTTATAGTATTTTCTCCATATCGATCATTTCCACCCCTTTGTTTCCAAACAATTTTGATCAAGACATTCTCATTTCAACGATCAACTTCTCTATGTTTTTCTTTGTCCATCATATCCAGAATTGCTTCCGTATGTTATATTGGAAGTTCCTCTTGATTATTCTCTTCCATTAATGTTAACAATTTGCCAAACATAAGGTTTTTTTTTTAATCTCAATTCTACTGCTGTTGAACAATCTGTAGATATTTGATTTGTTAAGATCTACCCAATCATTTACGATTTGTTGCGGTGTCTAACTGGACTTTTATGTCCATAATTATGTTCTCCGCATGAGAGTCTCATGGTAAGGTATTAAATAAACCATCAGAGATGGGGAATCCCCCGCCATTGAATGAAAAAGGTCATACATATTCCAGATAATGAGGTGAATTGGAAACAATACACCATTTGGTCATCATCTCAAAAAAGTTCCCCAGGGGTGAGGAACCTAGTAACCAAAAATAATTAAAATCAGATAAGCGGTTTTCCATTTATTACAAAAAAATTATTTTCAAAATGGCTGCCCCAGTCGGCCATCTAGGATCCGGCCACGCCCAAAATCAATAGGGTTCTTCCTTTTCAGGTGGTACATGTGTGACCCAAATTTCAAATCGATATGGCAAACACTTTATGAGTTATCACCCTAACAGCTATAAATGTTGACGCCCGGACGGACGGACAGCGGACGACAACAATATCCCCCTTCCGCCACGCAGCGGGGGATAAAAAACAGATGCAATTATGGTTTGGCCATTATGTTGTATGCATCATTAATTCTTTCATTCAACCCATCTGGGTAAGCAGTTCTTAATTGTTTAATCCATAAAAGTTACCAACGCTTAAATAATTACCCTCGTGAAAGGATTTGGAGAGGGTATTGCATTTGGGTCCATCTGTCTGTACAGAACTTTGGTGTTTTTCTCCGCAATAGCTTGTTGTATTGAGACAAAATTTTCACCATTGGGGCAACTACTCATGTAGAACGTTTTAATTACAATTATGATGTCATAGGACACGTGGTGTGGCAGCCATATTGGAAAAACGGAAAAACTTTGGAGCTCTATCTCTGAAACCACACCAAGGAAAAATTAGAAACTTGGCACATAGCAAGGACTCCTCATGGGGAATGTGTGATTTTTTTTTTATTAATGACATCATAGGTGCCCTCGTTATGACGTTATAATTGCACATCCGATCAGCATGAAAATTTTTGAGGGTCATCTAGGGATAAAATGGTCCACAGAAAAAAAAAAAAAATTAATGACAGTCACATGATTCAGCAGCCATATTGTAAAAAAAATACATGTGTGTGTGTGTGTATATATATATATATATATATATATATATATATATATATATATATACATATATATACATATATATACATATATATACATATATATACATATATATACATATATATACATATATATACATATATATACATATATATATATATATATATATATATATATATATATATATAAAAAACCTTCAAAAATCTTCTCTGAAGTTGCTGAACAGATAGAGGCGAAACTTTATACGTATGGCCGCCTGTCCATGAGGAACAAAAGGTTCACATATGACATCATTGGTCACATGGTTTGGCAGCCATATTGGATTTACTTGAAAACCTATTAAAAAAAAAATCCACCACTCAAGAGAAGTCCGGACGAGGGTTTGCAATCTCTTCTTTTTCTCGTGCGATTGCTTTATCTTCCATCCTTTCTTTTTCAACCATTGCTACTTATGCTTTCTACAACCTGAACACTGAAGCTCACCTTTTGACAGTATCCATAAGTAAAGGGACTAGTGTGGTGGACAACCAGTAGTTTTACCTGGGTTTCTCATGCTGCTCCCGTGTTCATTCTTACATTACATCTCTGCATTGTTTCACCAACATATTGCACTGCACATTTGCTTCAATTCAATAAAGTCTTTGAGGTTTTACATGCAATCAATTATTTGGTTCATTTTGACTTGCAAGATATAGCCGTCACTGTAGAATTACTATATTGTTTGTAGCAAATATAGGGCAACTTTTGCAAACACCACATGCACACCATTGTTTGTCTATACTCTATCATTTAAATGCTCAGCGTCAAGCAAGGAAGCAGCATGTACCATTTTTAGTCTTTGGTACGACTTGGCCAGGGTTTGAACCGCTGACCTCAGACTTGGAGCGGATGCTCCAACCATTACACCAAGTCTGGTGTCATCTTCAGTTTGAAAGAGAAGTGCATAATTTTTGTTCAAAGTGTAGCAAACATTTGCTGTAGAGTCTCCTTTTATATATGGTTTATACATGTAGAGAATTTGTTGAAAATATACTTTAGATTTGATAATGCATGGAACACCTAAAGTTTTTATTTTTTTTAAATGTAAACTAAATTTTTTCATTTCTGAATGTTAAGCTGTATTCAGCTTCTTTGCACATCGAAACAATTAGTTCCCAATCACAAAAACTACCCTCGTTTTACACTGGATGTTGATGCTCAAGAAAAACCTGGGATTTTTTTTATCAACTATTTTAAAGCAGAACAGTCACACACAAACACTTGCTGTCAGTCCTGACCAACAGGGGTTGTCTGTCAATTTAGGTAACCATTCCAAAGTGTTGAGATCTTCAAAATGTAACCAGAGGAAAAAAAAAATGAAAAAACAAAATCTGATAAAGCTATAGTCTCTGAAAGTTGTAGTTATGCACTGGTGTGGCAAATGGGGGTTCATGGTCACCTTTCCAAGTAAGATGGATGACATATATAAACTCCATCATAGGATTGCTTGCCAGCTTAACTCCTTGGCTATTACGCTCACTTGTAACCACCTCATTCTATATGAATTAATTGCAGATAGTCAGGTTCCTTGTGTAATTTTGTTGGAATTTTTTGGAGCATAGCAAACCTATAGATTTGAGAAATTTAAAATGTATTTAAATTAAAAAATGTTTCACATTTTTTCAACTTTTGGAAAAGTCGTTTTGAGGTGAAAAACACTTTTTTTGAATTCCAATTTTAAAAAAATCTGAAACAATACAAAATAACCAACTGATGATGGATTACTGTTAAATGGCTAACAATGGATTTTATTAGATGATAAAATGTTGCATTTTGACTGTCAGTTGCAATGGAAACAGCATTTTTGGAGTGGAATTGTTATATATATATATATATATATATATATATATATATATATATATATATATATATATATATATATATATATATATATATATATATATATATATATATATATATATATATATATATATATATATATATATATATATATATATATATATATATATATATATATATATATATATTTTCCATCGGATGACCTAAATAATTGTTAAATATAGTGACCATGACTAACTTGCACATAAGTATTATGATTTTCAAGTATTGGAACAGTTGGTTGCCATGGAAATGGCCATCTGTGCAATGATACATTGGTGTGTCTGTTCAATATCAGAAGGTTTCAGCACCTTCAGTAGTAAAACGTTTGATTTTAAGTTTTTGTAGTTCGATTTATTGAAAGTGTGACCGTCTTTACCAGAAGATGAGCTTGATGCCACACACATGGAACCAGCACCCGCTGATGCTGTAATTGATGGCAGTACTAGCACGAAGGTCGCAGTCGTGGATGGAATGGTAGTTGTCCAGAAAATGACCAAGAAACCAACAATGGTCGTGACAGTGAAGGACCTCAGTGAATGTTTCAATGATAACAATCCGCACTGAGATGGTGACGAGTCTGACCAGAGGCTTCAACCATGTAATTCTTGTTTTTGATACATACAAGCAAGATTCCCTTAAGAGCACAACCAGAGACAAATGACGTCAAGGAAAGGCACCAGTCCAATATCAGGGCAAGAATTATACCAGTATCAAACACATCACGATGAGTCGATTTCTGTCCCATGATCAAACCAAGGCTGATCTGACGGAGTACTTGGCAGAGAAAACTAGAATACAACAGCGATTCAACAAAGGTGGTCGTCGTTTCGGCATCTGGGCAGACGTCGAGCAACAGGGGTCTCCAATTTGAGGCGAATAACCATGAGGAGGCCGAGACGTTGATGATCCAGCAAGCAATAGCTGCATCACAGCAACACACGGGAAATATTGAGCTGACGATATTCTCACCTGATATAGTTGTTCTGGTTCTTGCCATAGCAAACTATCATCTCCTGCCAAGACACACATCTATCTCAATGGCATCTAGCATTGTCAAAATCGAGCCAATCTGGAAGGCCCTAGGTGAGGAGAGAGCCCAGGCATTGCCAGCCTTCCACGTATTCACAGGTGCCGATAATACTGGGCGGTTCGCCCGATATGGTAAGGCAAAGTGGTTCCAGTGCTACTTGAAGGCCGATGACGACATGGTAGATGCCTTTACTATGCTCTGTAAGGATGCTGAACTGTCAGAGGAACTATACACAACTTTAGCAAGATTTTTCTGTTCAGGTTATTGTCCAAGTGGTGTCAATATTTCCAGCATCCCTGAACTTCGGTGGCATCTCTTCTGTAAGAACATGGCTGAGAATGACAAGTTACCACCAACTGTCGGTGCTCTGAGGCAGCATATCATGCGGGTACATATCCAGGCATACGTTTGGGGTCAAGCAGCAATTTCTCAGCAAACATTTCTTGATCCATTAAAGAATGGCTTCCACAAGGACACGAGTGGTCAACTAAAACCGACAGACATTCTCCCTGCACCAAAGGCAATTATCGAGATAAGGTGCCAGTGCAAGACAATGTTCATCACAGATGTTCCTGCAGGGCCAATAACTTAACATGCACCGATCTTTGCATGTGCAGCACTTCGTGTGAGAATGACGAGGACTCAAACATTGAACGGCATGACCACGATAGTGATGATGACGATGGCAATGATGAGTGACATGAGAGACAGTGATGCCAATTGGCTACCAACTCATATTTGACATGTACATTTCAATGATCACGATATTCATGCGTTACTCGTTTCAAGATTTGAAAGCAATACATTAAATAAACGGTAATTTGACAAAATGATAGCCGTTTCCATGGCAACCATTGCTCAAAATACAGATATATATTCTATATTAAGAACTGTCCTCAAGTTAATTATGCATCATCAGTTGCTTGCTTGAGATTAATTTTGAATTTTCAGAGCTGAAATTAAAAAAAAACAGGTTTTTACCCCAAAACGACCTATTTGACCACATTATATGCATTGAAAAAATGTGAAACATGGATTTTCTGTTTTGGTATTGTTTAAGCTTTCCAAAAATGTTGGGGTTAGCTACTCTCCAAAAAATTCCAACGAATGTCAAATTATGGACACAAGGAACTTGACGAAGGGCTCAAATGAACATTTCTATACAGAAATGCAGAAAAGTGAATTTTAACTTGTTTTGCAATGAATGGGAAGATGATCACAAATTAAAGCGAGGTAGTATTCACAGAATACTTATCCTGCACAGTCAATGGTTTTGGAGATGGAGGTGCAATATTGTTTATGGTTTTTCCACCAGAACACCAGAACATGACCTAAGACATGATCATCATTAATATTGTTGTGGATCCGGGGTGGTGGGATTCTCACCCGATCCTTGGCGCCACCCTCACCACTACCGTCTCCAGGGTTTATAACGCCGGCCGGCTCGGCACAGGCCTCGGGTCACGAGTCTTCAATTCCGATATCAACGTAATCCTTGTACCTTACCAGTTGGGGAAATAGAACCCTGGTTATAGACTGGTTGTGTCAGATGCCGAGCGTTTTCTGTCAGTCTGTAACCATTTTGGTTTTATATGCCAATCGAACGGATCGTTCCTCGACGCGACACGAATTAATCCATAGCGGTAACTTCATACGAACCAACCAGATTTATTGGGGAACATCAGGGAACACGACATAAGCAAATCATTTATGACAATGTTTTTATTAACAATCTTTAACCTGTTCTTAACTCGGGAACTACGGACGACAGGTTTCGAGGGGGGTCCCTACCGAGATATGCCTTATAAAACACGTGCAGACAAGACAGACAGACAGACAGAGACAGCATGCATGCAAGACAGAGTACTTGGTGATGTCCCATGGACGAGAGGAAAGCGTCAAAAAAGCACGAATGTCACTCGTAACAAGCGGATGTCCACGGATTTGAGCCCCCAGCTCGAACGCGCCGCGTGGCAAGATGGCGGCACCGTACTCTTTCCTTTCCGCACCGAACGCGGTCTCCGCACGCTCTGACCCCACGTAAGATCGACGATGGGCCTCAGCTGATTTCTCTCAAGGTCCAGCATACAAATCCAGGCCTTGCCTGTTCACCAAAGGCCCAAATCGAGGTGCTGGGCTCTGGCAAGCGGATCAGCAAACGTGTCGAGCCGTTGGTGTGAGCAGGGACCGTCAAAGGCTCCGTCGTTTCCTCTCTTGCCTTCCCGCCTCGAAGCCCGACTTCTCAACTCCGTCCTCGGTTTCTTTCTCTGTAGAATCACCTTTTCTTTCCTTTTCCACGCTCACCTCTCCAAGCCGGCTGCAGTCTCTCTCACGGCAGAATCACCTCCTCATATGAGTGGATCGCCGACTCGATATGCAGGCCGCCTCTCTTTTGTTCGCTTCGAAACACGAGCATGCCTCGAGAGCGACTGTTCCCACACAATGAACCCTTTTACGAAGCCTTCGTTCGCTTCGAAGCCACCCCGAGCACGCCTCGAAAAACCCGACTGTTTTCCACACTCCACTCTTTCTCCAGTTTCTCTTTCGTTTGAAACACTAGCACGCCTCGCTCAGCGAAGCCGACCGCAGTTTTTGTACTTCAGTTTCACTTCTCCTTTTCGGCGCTGTGGCCTCTGAGTTTCACTTCCTCTTTTTGGCCACACCCTCTCAGCTGACAGGGCAGGGCCTCGTCCGGGATGGGGTAGGGAGAAGAGGGAGCTCTCGTTCCACCACCACCGCACAAACAATAAAACGGCCTCTTACATCTCCCGACACACATGTAACGTCCATTTTACCACACAACCGAGCTAAACATGCATTTAATGGGGATCTGAGCTAATCCTATATTTAGTAGTCCAATAAGGGCCATTTCGGTAACAATATATTCCACAGGAGGAGGCACTCCTTTGGTTAAAATCGTGTGTCCATCAGACAAACAGTTGCTGAGAAAAAATTAATAATGATCAGATAAGTGTTGTACTTGTCAAATTATGATGTCAACGAAGTTACCGATGACATTAACGTATCTTATTCCCCATGGGGAGTCGTTTACAATGAGCCAGGTCTCAATTATTTTCCATGGAGTGGTTTCAGAGATATAGATGTGCGAAGTTTTTCCAAGATGGCGTCCGTACATGACCTATGACAATTATGAATTAAAAAAAAATTCCACAGGCAGAGGCACTCAGATGGTAAAATTTCATGTCAATCAGACTAACAGTTGCAGAGGAATTTTTTTAATACTGATCAGATAAAGCGTTGTACTTGTCGAATGACATCATCAACAACACAACTTATTCCCGATTGTGAGTAATCGACAACGAGCAATGTTTCAATTTTTTTTTTTTTTAAGATCGAGTGGTTTGGGAGATCGAGGTGCAATGTTTTTCCAAGATTGTGTCTGTACCACGTGAGCTATGACATCAAATTGATCAATAAAAAATTATACAGGCAGAGGCTGTATAATAATTATACATAAAATTATACATAAATAACAAACCATGTTTTCCAAAAATATATTTAAAAAAACTATGGTAAAATTTTGTGTCAATCAGAACAATGGTTGCCGAGAAAATTTATTTATTTTTAAAATGCAGACATGCACGCAACCGAATGCCGAACCTTGCTCTTCACTCCATGAGTGCAGGGTGAAAATTAGTCAATATACAAGGTAAATGTTGTCAAGGCAGGGAAAAAGCTTGGTGCCAGACATCACCCCTTATAAAGAGAAGTGTGTGTGGGGGGGGGGGGGCGGTGGGAAGGGACAACACAAGCTGAACTCCACTTTAAATAGGTACATGGCAGAGAGACAGAGAATATGTGGATGGGGGTTGTGCCTGAGATCGTGAACAGCTGTCTTGAAGCCCCCTGTCTTGCAGCTGCAGCTGTCTTGAAGTCTTGAAGTAGACAAGAAAGCAATCGCAAAAACAGAGGATAGTTCATTCCAGCGGTGGAAAAAAAAAAGGAACGAACGAGTGGAGGGTTGCAAGTCTCAGTGTATGCCATTAAAGCAGTGAATCTGGATTTTGGAAGTTTCACCAGAATGTAGTTACTGACAGACCATGTGCACCCTACAGAAACCTGAGGAGAGGGAGAGGGACATAGCACAGAAATGGCAGAGGGTGCAAGACCAGGAAGGAGATGGTGAAAGACAGCCCACAGACCTATCTACGATAAGAAATTTATAGGCCAAGTGATTTGGCTTCATCACAGGAGATTCCAACGATTTTAAAGGCTTTGGTTTCCACGGCATCAAGCTGAGCAAGGTGTGAGACAGGGGCACGAGCCCAGAGGAGAGAAGACCCTATCTAGTTGTGGATGAAGGCCTTGTAGACAGATAAAAGTTCAAGTGTGCCAAGGAAAGACTTTGTACAATGGAGGATCCCCAATTGACAACCAGCTTTGGAGGCAACACAGATGTGGTTTGGCCAAGAAAGATCATGGTCGACAATGAGGCCAAAAGGTTTGAATGACTGAACTGCAAGAGACTGAAGGAAGTAGATGTGAGGGTTCACCAGTCAATATTTTCAGAGAGATCATGAGTGTGAAGTTTGTCAGGATTGAAAGACATATTCCAAGTGTTTGACCAGATTGTGATTTTGTCAAGGTCTGAAGATGGAAGAGGCCACTACCTGCCTATCTGAAGGATGTGGGACATCACAGCAGGGGGTAGAGTAATCAGCAAATAGATAAAGCAGACTTTCCAGAGTCAGAGATCATTTAGGAAGATCAGGAATAGGATTGAATCCAGAACACTGCCTTGGGGCACTCCAGCTTTCACCTGCATTTTTGCTCTCTAGTATTGTAATAAGGTGAAAATAAACCTCCTTGGCAATGGGCACCTAGCAACTCTCCTGATCCATGACTGCATCATTACATTTTTGGAATGGAACAGACCATTTCCATCTCATTTGTGTGACCACCTTCCTGAGGATTTTCAATCAAAATTGCATCGATTGGTAATTTAATGATTTTTCGCCATAATTACACATCAATCATTCGCTATTTCCAGATCATGGTGGTTTTCAACATGCGCTGTATGGCACAAAAACATTTGGGCAATGTAACAATTGTGAAGTGAGGCATCAAATATCCAATTCTGCCAGAAGGGGAGACGAATGTTCAGAAATATAGTCTCATTTTCATGAAATACTTTCCATTTGAGTTAATTTCACATGTCCATCACACCAATCACCTTTCCACTGGAAAGACAGTCAATGGAAAAATTTGACTTTTAAACAATTGCTTTCGTACGAGAGAATGAAGGCCTCAGACAACCCCACTAATTTTGACTATCCAATTACTTTTTAAGAATTTGTATACAAAAAAAAAAAAAAAAAAAAATAAAAATCTAGGCCCAGAGAGCAAGATTAAAAGAGACAAACAAGAAAAAGAGTAATCAGAGATGGCAGACCCTCCCCAGGACTTGTTTTGTGTGGTGTATTTTGTGTGGCATTTGTGTACTCGTGTTATGTGAGATAATTAGAACTACCACTTCAAAAATGCTGGCAGTGATGACTGCTTCAGCCATTTCAGAGAAGATTTTTAAAGGTTTTTGTTTTGGCAGCCATATTGTTTTTAAAATCACATGACTGATTAAGTCATCAAAAAAAAAAAATTTGTGGACCACTTTATCCCAATATGACCCTCAAATTTTCAGCCTGATCAGATGTAGCGTTCTACATATGCAATTACGACATCATAACGAAGGCACTTATGACATCATAAAAAATAAAATAAGTAATGATGAAAAAAAAGCTTCTTTTTTTTTTTTTAATCACATTCCTCATGAGTTCTTGCTATGTGTGAAGTTTCAATTTATTTCCTTGGTGCAGTTTCAGAGATGAAGGTTCAAAGTTTTTTCCAACATGGCTGCCACACTATGTGATGTATTATGTCATAATCATCATCAAAACATTCAATATGAGTAGTCGCACCTATGGTGAAAATTTAATGTCAATCCGACAAGCGGTTGCGGAGAAAAACACTAAAGTTCTGTGCGGATGAAAACAAAATGCCCTCTCCTTTGGTGAGGGTATAAAGGAAAAGTACAAAGAGTGGGGCAGTGGGCAAGCACAATACTCAAGGGGGTTTTTGTGAAAGTATTCTCTTGCTTTTCCATGAGTCTCGCTCTTGCAGACAAATTAACTAAAGGAATGAACAAAAAGAAAAAGAGAACCGGGTAAAAACCAGGAAACCTGCAAGCAAGAAGGTTGGGTTGGAGGAGGGGGTTGGAAAGGTACAGGGTGACATGGCAGTATACCACGAACCTGAAGCTATGGGGGGGGGGGGAAGAAATGAAATGAAGTCTCAGAAAGGTGGGTGCACAAATAAGAAGAGAGGAAGTAAAGAGTAGAGATGGGGAGGGAGCCTGCATTTAGGAGAAAGACACAAGGAGAAGCATTATAGAGGTGACAAACTTGTTTGCCAAAAAAAACTGACATATGAATCCACCAGGATGGTGCAGACAGTGCACTTCCCTTTGACCTTTATTCTGGGTTCGATTACTGAGCAGAGTACAAAGTGTTGGACTGACAATGCAACGCCCTGCTTGCTCACAGTGTGCCATTCCGAGGATGGATGTTAAGCTGGGGATCCATCAGCAACTACAAGCTGGTGGATGCGAAAGACCCCCTAATGTCTTTTGTACAAGAGTAGACAAGATATTGGTAGCATTCTGACCAAATTCCATAATTCCCAGTTCGAACTGACAGGGAGCATTGCATCAGCGGCATCTCAGACACTCCTCAATGTTGTTAACCCACAACCACGTGCTGCAGACGGGTAGTGCTTCTCTTCTGAT
Source organism: Eptatretus burgeri (assembly GCF_056783735.1). Classification (NCBI taxonomy): domain Eukaryota; kingdom Metazoa; phylum Chordata; class Myxini; order Myxiniformes; family Myxinidae; genus Eptatretus; species Eptatretus burgeri. The sequence goes on from NC_140961.1 coordinate 54,006,378, forward strand.
CTTGCTCCGAAATGCAAGCTTTATGCCCATTTCAACTCTGTACTATCTTGATTGGTAATTAATGTCTTTCACCCTTGGGAAGAAACAAACCAAACAAAAATTAAACTACTTTCATTCATCGACCAATGGGCTGCTTCTCCAATTGTAAAATGATGTAATCTACTTGGTTAACAGGTCTGAGGGAACAACTCGCGTCAAATATATTTGGGATCACCCGTCACTGAAATAATGTAGAGTGCAACACAAAGGGCATAATACAACAGTGCAAGTTGAATTCTCCAAATAATTATGCTGCTTGAAGTGAATGACATATGCAAGCAACTTCAAAACGAGTTTTAAGAAACTTCAGTGAACACAAATCAACAATTGTGGAATCTCCCGAGAAGATGATTTGCAACAAGTCACTGAATTTCAACTCGTGTTTTAAAAATATATACAGTATTTGAAAGAAAACGACGCAGTCCAGAACCTGCCAGTTGTAATTGAAGCAAAAGGAAATTTTGTATATGGTTAGCACCATGCTGTACAATTTGCTCGCTTTATCGCTATTGGTTTGTTTCATATCAAGACATTTAGCTTTTCTATGATCATTCGGACCCCATATCTTCAATTCAAGTTCCTCCAAGGCAAAGTATATTTCCTTTGTTGATTTTGGTGATCAAAAATTGGATGCATAGATCAAGAGAAAAATCCTTCAGTGTTATTTTGTCTGCTTACAATAGCTCACGCTCTCACTGATGTCGTGCCATGCCAACGGGGTGTAACCTCTTGAGCAATTCTGTTCGCACCTCAATTAGGCCAAACAGTGTAGTTAGTACACATGATTATGCAGTGGTTGAAGAAGTAGTTGTAATCGTTAATGGATGGCAAAAACAAAATACAATTTTTATGCCCACAAAATGGTGCATTTGCCTGCCCTTTTGTCCACAAAAGATTGCACTTATGGTGAATACGGTACAATACAATACACAAGTGGGCTGCCATTCTTTAAGAATAATTTTGTTTGTTTGTTTTTTTTGAAGTCTCATGCTGGTATGCCTACAATTCTCTATTATTAGGATCTTGTAATGTTTGAGGCCAAATAAATCTGGAGTGAAGCAAAATGCGATTATACACCAGGAAGGATTGGAAAGTATAATCGTATGAGGTTCTCCAACAGATGGAAATGTGATAACCTATGGTGTTAAAGAGCATGTGAAGAATCATTTTCAGTGGCAATACCCAGGCAGGTTCAATGCATATTCACATGTACTTTTAATGCATGGGTTAGCAAAAGGTGGGGTGAGGTGCAAAGGCCGTAAACGAGAATGGCGAGAACCATGGTGTGAACGAGGCTCAAGTGTGCAAGTCCAGAATATGCACAAAAACATCCCAAGTGCCTCCACTTCAGGAAATGAATGGTTTCAGAGAATCCTACACTTTTCATCACAAATAAGTACAATGTAAAGTAACATTTTTTTTATGCAAAGGATTAAGGGATGGTCACAATAAATGATAATGTGAAACCACCCAGACATCGTTATTTTTTTAATAATGGTTGGCCCAAGAATTGTGACCATCCCTACCTTGTTTACATACTTTTAGGAGGGAGAAACATCATGACCTCCTTTTGCATTTTAAAATGTTTTTAGTGCTCGTTTTACATTTTTTTAAAGAAATGCGTTTCAATGCTGGAGAATTTCATTGTTATTGCACAGAATTTTGTTTTAATTTTACAATTTGTGTTCTATTGAAGACGAGCAGTAGCCCAACAGGATGTCAAGTTTTTACACCCGAGACCTTGGGCTAAGAAAGGACAATGGGAAATGATTAGCATTCTTAATTGTTCGCCATCCAGTCATTCCTCACCTCCCCAACACAAATGCCCTGAACATGGCTGTTCTGCTGAGACAGTCATCCTGAACATGACCTGAGACTGAGAACAATTTTTGTGCCATGCGACTAAATGCGAACTCGGACATGAAATAGGGGTTTGGTTTTAAAAAGCAAAACATGCAAACATGAATTCACAATCATAGAGTTAGTACCAAAATGGGGGTTTGGATGTATTATATATATACATATATAATATATGAAAAATACGGAAATTATGTTTCTCACGAGGAAAGGTATTTTGAAAAGGACATTTCCACAAACACCTCACAACCCAACGTACAGTATAGGCAAATTTGGAGCAGATAATCAAAAGCTATTAATTACTGTATTTGTAATGGCGTCTGGCCAAGGAGGGGCCTCGAGCCCCTGAGCACCCCCCACCCCCCCCCCCCGTTGCACCTATGCATGACATGCTTTCTTATCTGAACATGTGCCTAGCAAGGTTCAGAGTTGATCAAGTACGCGTGGGGAAGGACATGGCCTTGCCAAACTACGGTGGCATTGGTCGAGTACGAGAGAACAAGCTCTCAATTAGAGAGCATCTGTAAATATTTAACTGTAGAAAGGAATGATACCAAAGGGTGCTGCACAAACTAAAACTGTCAGATGGTACCACAGTCATTTCCATTGAGAGGGGCAGCTCAAGGATGAGACTGATGACCAAGATGATTTGCCGGTTCTGACCGATCTCGGTTTTTATCTCACCTGGACTTTAGTCTGGTGAGGTTATGCAATCGAGCAGCGTCATCGGGCGGGTCATTCAGTGAGTCTGTAAACACTTCAATCATTATTGCTTGAACCAATCACAATTTTGATGAAACTGATCCACAAGCTTCATATCTGATACTAAATAAAGGTGTATTGACCACATCAAAATCTGTGCTCATTCAGGGAGTCTACAGGGGGTTTGCATTGACCCTCCCCCAAAATAAGTATTCACTCTCTTCTCCAAAATAACACACATTTTCAATGAAACTAAACTTGACCACAACTTTCATCAACCATGATGTACTAAAGTTTGTTCATGGCATTAAAAAAAAAAAAAAAAACCATGGTCAAAGGTGGGTTTGAGACTGTTTCCCCTAATCCAGGTGAGCTTAAAGACCTGCGGTCCGATGTTTGTTTTTTTTTTAACTTTTGACAGTCTGCAGTACTGCAAAGTTATCCCTGCCTAGATAATCAGCTGAACAGACCAAGTACGCTCTCGTATGCAGCCTTGAAACTACTTTTTAAGAGAAGATACTTTTTAAGAGAAGATACTTTAGTTTTATATATAGTGGGTGGAGCAGACTTCAATTTTTTTTTTCCTCTCCATGCCATCCCTAGAGTGCCATCACACACAAATTGCTCAATCAAGGCGAACAACAATGTGTGTGTACATATATATATATATATATATATATATATATATATATATATATATATATATATATATATATATATATATACATACATATATATATATATACATACATATATATATATATACATATAAAAAAGTTACTTTTTTTGCTGATCTTGAAGGGGGGAAAAGAAAGAAAAAAAAAAAAGAAAAAAAAAAAAAACTACTATTCTCATCATTGTCGAATTTAAGGATATAATTGATAACGATTATAGTATTTGATTTGAAAACACATTTTCACACATTTCATGATCGTGAGTAATGCACATCTCAACAATCGTGGATGCGGATCGATTCACAGCAGGAGATGGTATCACTTTTCCTGTCAGCCAATGACAATGCACCATAAATCTGTGGTTTGTCGAATGATGAAGCAGCTTCCAGCATTGGCAGAGATATCCCAATAAATGGCTCAACTCATTTTTCCAAAATTAAGATTTGAAAATTGGTGACATTTGTGTTGATGCCTATCCGACGACGATGCAACGTACGCAAAAATGAATTACAAAAAAAAAATAAAGGCCTTGAGAGGACATGCCTTTGGCTCCATTGGGCCCCAAGAGTAAATGCTACCAAATGCTTTTACAAGTTCAAAACCAGATCACATCGATTAACAATAACACACTAAGTGCAACAAGCACAAAGTGGAGAACAACCACTGCTCAGCAAGCACAATCACACAACGCTCACCCGCTCCGCCGCACAGCAACGCTCACCCGCTCCGCCTCCTCTTTGCTCATGGCAAGTGCCAGCTGCAGCTGTAGTTCTTCTTCACCAGTGTTTTTTGGCCGTGCCGTCTCCAGCTCCGAAGCACTAGGTGTTGCACCATTGCTTCCTGCCACCACACCAGGACCTGGAATTTCTGTGGATATTAAAAGAGGATCAATGTGGTATAAATTCTTTACATCTTACATGACTATAATGAATAAAGAGGACATAAATTTCCAAATGCATTTGATCCAACATACAAGAGGTTGGGCAAGAGATACTCTCTACAATCTGACAGCAAATTTCATCATCACAGCACCAGATCACAACTGAAGAATTCATACATGGTATATTTTGTGGGACCCATATTCGAGGTCCACTTGCACCACAACGAGCTAATTCCATCGCAAAATAGGAAAGCGTATTGATCAAACAACACTTTACAATCCACACAAATATCTACAATATTCTGTACAGTATTTAGTAGAAATAAAATAAAAGTAGGCCAGCATACTGGCCTAAACTACCACTCCCCCCCCCCTCCATCTCAATGATAATTATCAAACAAGCTATATGCACAGGTATGAGATGGCCAACTAGCCCTGTCCAATTTTCCTTGATCTATCCATTCCTTAAAATAAAGACTTCAATTTGGTTTATTATCCTAAACCCTTCTATTTAGACTTGCATTTAAAAAGTAGACAATTCAACGTCGAGACGTCGACCAATATGCCTCCACTCATTTTAACTGACCAAATACCTCAAGACTATTTCACCTCACCATCTCATCTGTATCAGGGTGCATGTACTTAGTTTAGTTCAAATCCCTGAGCCAATGGTATCACATCAACACGAGTTTTAATGTGACCTTCGATCCTTGACCTTTTAGTAACAAATCTATCACGGATGAACACACTGACGGAGGTTTATACATCCTTGTAGCAAGTTTGGTCAAAATCCCATCACTGGTTCACAAGTTAGCATGGTAACAGAATTTTTTTTTAACCTCACACGACTTCTGATCTTTGACCTCGACATCATAATCTTAGCAGTTGATCTTTTAATCATTATACATACTTGGACCAAGTTTGATTGAGATC
>NC_140961.1:54016462-54026462 GCF_056783735.1 Eptatretus burgeri
GAAACAACAAATGGAATCATGTAGTAACCAAAAAAAAGTGTTAAACAAAAAATATATTTTATATTCTTCAAAGTGGCCACCCTTTGCCTTGATGACAGCTTTGCACACTCTTGGCATTCTCTCAACCAGCTTCATGAGGGTCACCTGGAATGCTTTTCCATCAACAGGTGTGCCTTGTTAAAAGTTAATTTGTGGAATTTCTTTCCTTCTCAATGCATTTGAGCCAATCAGTTGTGTTGTGACAAGGTAGGGTTGGTATACAGCAAATAGCCCTATTTGGTAAAAGACCATTATTTTGCTACTGTAGTCGTCCACATTATGGCAAGAACTCAACTAGGCAAAGAGAAACGACAGCCCATCATTACTTTAAGATATGAAGGTCAGTCAATCTGGAAAATTTCAAGAACTTTGAAAGTTTCTTCAAGTGCAGTCGCAAAAACAATCAAGCGCAATGATGAAACTGGCTCTAATGGGACCGCCACAGGAAAGGAAGACCCAGAGTTACCTCGACTGAAGAGGATAAGTTTATTAGAGTTACCAGCCTCAGAAATCACCAATTAACTGCACCTCAGATTGCAGCCCAAGTAAATGCTTCACAGAATTCAAGTAACAGACATCTCAACATCAACTGTTCAGAAGAGACTGCGTGAATCGGGCCTTCATGGTCGAGTTGCTGCAAAGAAACCACTACTGAAGGGGACCAATAAGAAGAGACTTGCTTGGGCCAAGAAACACGAGCAATGGACATTAGATCGGTGGAAGTCTGTCCCCTGGAATGAAGAGTCCAAATTTGATATTTTTGGTTCCAACCGCCGTGTCTGTGACACGCAGAGAAGGTGAACGGATGATCTCTGCATATGTAGTTCCCACCGTGAAGCATGGAGGAGGAGGTGTGATGGTGTGGGGTTGCTTTGCTGGTGACAGCGGTGAGGAACCGCAAGGAGCTGTCAGAAGCGGACAGCGGTCAGGAAAGGAAAGGCAGCCAACAAGTGTTCAGCATATGTGGGAACTCCTTCGAGACTGTTGGAAAAAGCATTCCAGGTGACTACCTCAAGAAGCTGGTTGAGAGAATGCCAAGAGTGTACAAAGCTATCATTAGGCAAAGGGTGGCTACTTTCAAGAATATAAAATATACTTCGATTTACCTTTTTTTGGTTACTACGTAATTCCAAAGTTTTGATGTCTTCACTATTATTCCACAATATAGAAAATAGTAAAAATAAAGAAAGACCCTTGAATGAGTAGGTGTGTCAATTTTTGACTGGTACGGTACTGTATGCACGCACACGCGCACGCACGCACACAGAAGACTATATGCAGATTAATCACGTCCTGTTTAAAAGTTAATTCACAAAGACCCTTCAATGTTAATTCACCAAGAGCGTTAAGACTCGAATGACCCCTTACACTTTAACACCATTTAGACCCCTTCAGACAAATTAGACCCTTGGCCATTTTGACCACTTGGTCTTTCTTGTATCATAAATAAGTTTCAAATAAATATAATATCATCAATATAACAAATACATTTGTAGAAAAGAAATGTTTGTATTTTGATTGGTGTAAATCATGCCAACACGGCAAATCTGTGACATCAATCTCTGCCAACGATGTGTGGAGAGGAGAGTGTAGCGAGCTGATCCATGCTAGTTTCACCAAAAATAGTTTTTTGCACCTTTTCTACAGGTTAGTGGAGTTTGGCAAATCCTGCATATTCACTCATACTGTAGCAGTGAGTTTTCCGATGATCCTGTGTTTTTCTGTCAGCAGACTAAATGGACCATGATGCAGGCTAGAATCACCAAATTTGGCACAGAGCTTCATATGGGAATGTCTTCGATGTGTTAAACTTTGAGGTCAAAAAGAAAAATATAGTATTGAAATTGGTACGACTATATTTACTCGCATCACTGCTAGGCGGCAGTCGGTTTGTACCTTCTCGACAGTATAGCAGAATGAAAAAAAAATTCTGCGAGTCAAATCTAAATAAGTTCTCGTTAAAACTGCATAAAGGTTTAAAATATATAAAGGGTGGTGGAACAAAGGAAGAGGATGAAAATGCAGGGTTGACATTCTCACTAAATAAGGGAATGGAACAAGAGGACCGGGATGAGAACAAAAATACCAAGAAACCACTTCCTTGAAGAACTCGAGAAAAAGGGCAAGAATAGAAGGCAAAGCAGTGGAAGAATACAAGCTCAGATCTATGGAGACAAATTAGTAGGTTCAGGCAGTTGCATGTAGCATTAAATCCAAAGTTGAGAAGAGGGAAGAATGAACTGGAGATGCAAGATCTGATGCAATCCAGTAGAGAACTAGAGGGGGAGCACTCTGTAGAGTGCAAAACCTCTGCCGCCAATACTGCTAGCTCACTCAAGTGAACCTGATATCCTATTCATTGTAGGTCAAAACGGATCAGACTCTACTGAACCACGATTGAATAAACTAAACTAGATCGACGCGCATGTAGAAATGCCAAAAAAAAAAAAAAAAAATAAATAAAAAAAAGGTGCAAAATTTGTTTGTTTTTTTCTCTAACAAATTTTTTTTTTGGGGGGGGGTTGGAAATCACTTAAAACATGTAGAAATGCAAAAAAAAATTCAAATATTTTTAAAATAAAATCGAAATTTTTTTGAAAAAAAGTTGCAAAATTTCTAAGTTTTTTTTTTTTCTCTAACAAATTTTTGTTGTTGTTGTTGGAAATCACTTAAAGATGTAGAAATGCAAAAACAAAAATTCAAATATTTTTTCAAAATGGCCGCCATCACAGCCATATTGGACTTTGGACCAAGTCCAAAATCTAATGGCATGATCCTTGGACCATACCTAATCCCCTCACCAAGTTTCGTCGAAATCCGTCCAGGAGTTTTTCCGTAATACTGTTCACAAACAAACAAACAGACAGGGGTGAAAACAGTAACCTCCATCCATCTTTGATGGCGGAGGTTAATAAAGATGCGGAAATAAATTAAGGACCAGTTTAATTCCAATGTGACCAAGAGATTGGTAGTAGATTCGCATCAAAACAAATGAAAACAGCAATTCTGATTTGAACTGCACAACATTTAATAGAAAATTTGTTAAAGCTGCTCTTAATGGTGGTTACTTTCATTGCATTAGATTGACGTGTCGTTTGTCATAACAACAAAGATCAATAAACACCCACTTATTTGCTCCATCAGTCCTTTTGCTTTACAAGCAATATTCACCACTCAAACATCCATGAAATAATGAATACAAAAATGACAATCTCGAAAATAAGGATTTTATCTTTCCACCACTCATGGCACTTAGACATTGTAAACCACCTCTGGTTCAACAGCAGAGCAGAAAATACAATTTTGATAGAAATACCCAATAAATATTATGCAAGCACAAGTTTTCTAATATGTGGAAATGATTAGCTGTGCAGTTAAAAACCCTTAAATATCATGGGTTTTGAGCAATGGCAGGAAACTTATGTATCAATTTAGTTATCACAGGGTTTAATTTCAACCAATCGCCGTTTTTGAGCAGAGTTGACGGTTATCTTGCACCAACTCGCCTTTTTTTGTTTCTTGCGCACCGATGACACCTCAATTTGTAAATACAATTGTACATCAGCAGCAGCAGTGCAGATGGTAACAGACACATAGCACAAACAGTACTGTACTGCACTGTACTGTACCTACCATAAATTATTTTGTTTGCCCCCCCCCCCCCCCGAGTGATTTTTACCATGGCTCCCAAGAGGACAAAAAAAAGGTTTAAAAAAGGTTATAAAAGAAAGAAAAAAAGTCTGACGAGGTTTAGGATAAGCTTGGTCGAGGCAAGTGCACGTTTATTTATTAATTTTCTGGTTTAATAGCTGCAGAACAACTTATAAAATAATCAATGTATCACAAAAGGGAAACGACTAAAGATATGATGGTTAGGTAGGAATCGTGGGGGCTTTGGAGCTGGCAGAATGGGCTAGGAGGTACGCACACTCGCCTCTAAGCCGTCGAGCCTGGATTCAAATCCTGACGCAGCTATAAAGTGTCACTCTGGTGTCTTGCAGGCCGGGCGATTCATCAATGTGTGCCATTCTCTAGGATGGACGTTAAACTGTCGCATGCCATGAGTTGGTGAACGTGAAAGACTCCCACGGTGTCCTTCGCAAAGCGTATGCGAGCCATCGCCGGCACCATTAACAAATTACAAATTCCTGCCATAAATACTCCTGGGGAAGCAATGGCAAACTACCCTGTGTAACCCTTGCTCAGGAAGCTGTGTTGGTGGCACCAATGCTCTATGAAGGTGATGGTATATCAGCCCGGGTGGAGGGGGGGGAGGGTGGGGAGAGCTAGACACACAGACAGATGAAGTTGGGGGGCTTCAGACAAGTTGCAGAAGGGAAGGGCCATATTTAATCTGCTTCAATACAGCAGGAGACTTCATAAGACAGATTTATGTTTATTTTACATGTTTATTTCAATTGTCATGTGTATATTTTTCACTGCTGCCGACTTTCCTCTACATCTTCTCGAAGCCCAGGAAACTAACCCTCTTATTCCCATGGGAAATTGGTTTTAACCACCACAGCATTTTTTTTTTTCAGGAACCGAACCCCCACGGTATTTAAGGGTTTACTGTACCTCTCTCCAGTCCTTCAAGAGTGCTACCCATCATCATCTTATGCTTTCATATCCATCGCTGTTCTCTTATACTCTCATAAAATCAACCCCCCAATCCTTTTCCTTTGTCAACTCATCCAATCATGTACGATGTCTGTCAATCTGAAAACCTGCTACTCTCTGCCATTTACTGCTCCATGGATCTATATAAAAAGGATACCCATCCTATTTCATTATGCAATGCCCCAAATACTGCAGTGATAATTAATAATAATATGAAAAAAAGCCAACAAGGGAAATGGACAAGAAAAATTATAACAAAATGTCCAGGTAGTCATCATTATCTCACAAGTGAAAGACCAATTTTTCTGATAATGAACCGGGCTCTCATGGAGCGTTGTAGGTTAATGAGTATATGGTAATTTGGTCTAATTTAGCTGTGTTTTGAATCATTCCAATTAAGCCAATTGAATAATTTTGCAGTACCACTCAAATGTTCAAAGTTGCTTTGTTTGGAGAAGAGGAAGAGAATGATTCAATAAATAAATAAATAACATCTGAAGCAGTTATTTCACTGAGACTTGACATTTTCTCCACCAGTTTGCTACAAAGTGGTTAACCCCCTCAATACACAAAAATAATGAAAGTTGCTGGTCTCAGAAAAATATCTTCAAGAAAACATTTTTGGGGGTGGGTTAAGATAGACCAGGTGACATATAAATGAAAGAAAAGGAAATTTCAAGCTTGGGATGGTTTGACTAGAAAATTTTCAGCAATAAGCTGGTTAGTACTTACCTTGGAGGCCAGCGTTGGCTGGAGGACCCGAACCATTAGGAGTAATTCTTGCCCCAGAGCTGCTGAGTGCAGTCACAGAGCGAGCAAGCCGCTCTTTGGTTTGCAGGGCATGCTCACGCTCAGATTTCAACCGCTCGTCGTCCTGGAAGCCGACATCATGCAAATGGATACAAAGTTCAATGACATGACAAATCCTTGGCCAACGGCACAACTTTTAAAGTCTTCATGCTCAAGATAAAGCAATGCTCATCCAGATAAATGAGTAGCTACAGAAAGCAGGGCAATTTTCCTAATTCAGCATTTCTTTTATATAAAATAGATTTCGTACTTCAATGGCGTCCTTTAATAACTGCGGTCACCTACTCCAACAAAACCCAACAGCAAGCCGGCACAATCATGGCGATTTGCATGCTCAAAACAGAGGTAAGTGAGAACATTGAAAGATGATAATGCGACAGGCACACACAACATGGAACACGACATGCAGAAACATGAGCAAGGTGCATTAAAAAAACACAACCTTTTTATTACTATTATTCCTCCAACATCCAAGGAATTCAAAATTTTGATTATACATTTATTAGTAGTTTAATAGTAAACCAAAGGGTACAAGTTAGAAATGCAATTCCATTACAGTTTGCAACTAGAATGGCACCTGGCAAGGCACATACCTCCACCAGGCTGAACAGTTAACATTTTGTATCCCACCGATGGGCTGCATCTGAACCAAAATCAAATCCGCTTATTCTTGTCACCAAACCAACTAATCCACCAAGTTTTGTCATAACCAATTCACAACTTTTTGAAATATCATGCTTTCGATCGTTTTTGGCCCCATCTCTCAATGGTGAAGAATCACTTGAACAAGGACAAATGCGTCCAAGAGCAGCGTCCAAAAGGTTTTGTCGGCTAAAAAAAAAAAAAAAAAAACACAAACAAAAAAAAAACACCAACAACAACTTCCGATATTTCGTCACGTGCCTGGATTAAGCCAATAGCGAGACCCGTCATAGTGTATTTACGAAATAATGTATTTACGAAATTACAATATATTAAATGGAATAATCTTTAAATAGTAACGTGAACTTTTCGAAACTTTAAAGCAAATGTCCGAATATATTTAAAAGTTCATGATAAACGCTCTCAAAAGGAACCCTCAATGCGAGGATGTGCACAAGTGTTCAGTCTTGAAGGAGATCCGGATTGTGTATATAAAAGAGCCGAGTCCCAATATAAAGGTTTTGTCTTCAGAAGAACAAGAACAAGAAGAAGAAGAACGCCGAGCTCTCTTAGAGCAGCGTTCACTACGCAAGACGCTGCTAAAAATTGAAGTCTCATTCACAGATCTTCACCAAGATTAAATGAATTCGCCCTTGTCAAACACCCAACCTGTCCACCAAGTTTCTTCCGAAAACAGAACATCACCTGTCGATTCCTCACAATCCGAGTGGCCTACCATGTTTGCTTTTCATAATTTTTTTTTTTAAAGATTATTATTATTAGAGGTAGAAGTTTCTTCATCCTACTTTCTCCTTTTTGGACTACATGACATGTTGCTAGGGGTTTTGTATTGTAGACTCCGGTAAAGAATCACAAATTCTTGCATCCAGATCTTCACCAAAATCTAATCAGTTCATCCTTGTCACACACCCAACCTTGCCCACCAAATTTCGCCCGAATCCATCCACAACCTTTGGAGATATCCTGCAAACAATCAGACGGGTGAAAACAACCTCCACCCACCTTTGGTGGTGGAGGTAACAAAGTATCTAAGAGGGTGAAAATATTCTCACATTGATATGGTCATACTTTTTTGTTATATTGGCCCCATATAGCATTTCTGTAAATTTCAGATTTTCGATTTTGTTTGGACCACCCCACCCCCAACCAGGATCGGGTTATATTAAAATAAAAAATAAAAATAAAAACATGCAAATAATGGTTTGCTTTGGCCAAATGAGTTTTTTGAATTTTATAAAAGAATAATTTCTTGTAGTAATTTTTGGTCACAGATTCCAAAAATGGCCTCCAAAAGGTGGTGGGATCAAAATTGGAGGAAAAAAAATTGGGTAATCAAGTAACCATTAATTTTGAAACAAGGGTAATGAAAAAAAAATTCTGAATTTTTATTAGTCTTCGAAACAAGACAAATTTGTTATTTTCTCTTTAAAACAGGACAAAATAGTCAGTGTGGTTTCTGCTGCTCGCTTCCTCAAATGCAGGTTCGGTTCCCAGGTGGATTTCAATCGATACCGTTATGTTTATGAGGTAGATGGAGGAACTCCATAGTAAAGATGGGACTATATAGAGTAGCATGGCCCATGGACGTGTAGAAGACATCTCAATGTAAATCAAGTTGGGGAAACTGAACTAAGTGTTGTGTCACCACATTGGGGGGGGGGGGGGGGTGGTGGTGTTAAATTTGGAAAGGTTTAAGGCTCATTTCTCCCAGTATGTTATTGCTTCCTGTGACCTTTTCCTACGTTTTTGCATTTCAAGACTGGCAATAAAAAGGAATCACATCTTTAGAATAACCACCACTGAGCCAGCCATTTCCAAACAAGTGAAAACCCCACCTGCACGAGTGACAACTAGCGAGACCATGACCCCAGGATGGATGATGTCAGAGAGGGGAGAGGATTGAGGCAAGATCGGCAGTGGGGTGGGGGAGGGGGGTGAAGGAGCATGAAGGGAGGTCCTGTGAGGTACGTGATTGGCGATGGAGGTCTCGTTTTTCTGGCTTCCCCTCGACACCGTGAAGAAGGCTGCACGATTCTCGTGTTCGCGGAGGAAAATTTGCTCATGTGATGAAAGACGCTAGCCATTAACTGTTCGGCTGAGTCGTGCGAGACCACGCTTCGAAGCCTCGTGTTGTGCCATCGGAGAAGGCGGCAGCGCCATTTTGCAGAGGAGTGGCATCGGCAAAGGTGATTGTGAAAAGCTGCTGCACGGCAATTTGAGCCCTGGCGTTGAATATCACCGCCCGAATTGCCTCCCACCCCAAGTGGCTGAGCGCCACTTTGCGAGCTTCCCACGCAGGACGCGGGTTTGATCACCCAAGAGATCACTTCTGCAGCTGAAGCCACGTGCCAGAATAAAAAAGGGATTTTTCTTTTCCCCATGTCCATTTTTGTAACTGGAGGCACCTCAAAATTAGGTTTTGCTCACCTCACATTTCTTTATCATCCTGTTTTGATTTATCCCTATTATGAATACTTGGTGTCATTCCATCCATCGGGACTATACTCTGTGCAGAGCGTTGGTGCTGCCTAAGCAGTCTCCTTAAACCCATATTTATTAATTGTGTCTATCCCATATTTATTATGGTCATTAAACCCATATTTATTAAGATTGCTTGTGTTTATATATTTGTTGTGCGTTTGAGTACAAGCCCTTGTCCTCCATCCGGTTGAATGAGTCTGGTACGTGCCTTTGCTGCCCTCCCGTGCCACAATCTCCAAGGATCACGTGTTCGCCTCCAAGGAAGAGCAGTTTGGCTATCAGTCCTGGACATGACAATACATTGGGATTGGCAGGATTTCCCCTGGCTTCATAAAGTATGGCCTTTGTGAAGCTGGCCTGCTGTATTGGCAGAGTCGATTGGCCAGGGAAACCATCTTCAGATGACTTAAGGATATTGTGGGGGGATGAATGCTGGGGTGCTCACTGCGATGATGGCTATGAGTGGCAGTCGCATCACTTGAATCGTTGATGCTGGCTGTCGTCTCACTGTCTGCCAACGAAATGATGGAACAAGCAGCACAAATTTTCTGCACCTTCCGCATGTGCCGCACTTCCTCAGCCTACTCACGAACCTTGCGGTGGTGCACAGTCTGCGACAGGACCTCATTTATAAATGCCGAAAGATGCTATGTGGTCAGGCCTCATCGACTGCAGGAACAGGCAATCCTTCGGGTTCATGACCGGTTGCTCACCATTAGCCGGCCACAAACGGAATGTCGCATCCAGACAGTATACGACCGCAGCTTGACGAACATGGCCGGGGGTGATCAACACATGGTCTGGATAACCCTCATCTTGCAGTTGGCATCCAGAAGTAGAATGAGCAAGATGCACACCTGGTGGTCAGAGACAGTGAGCATGTTGGTCTTGTAAAAGTTGGCGACCTGGGCAAGTGTCGTTACCTTTATAAAATTCAACAAATCTCACATTTGGCCAAAGTCACCCATTATCGGAGGTACCTGATCTTCATCAAAACAAAATTGAAAATATTTTAGACATGCTATATGGAGTTAGTTTAGCCATAAAAAAAATTATATATATATATATATATATATATATATATATATATATATATATATATATATATATATATATATATATATATAATTCCAGGTGTGTGTGTGTGTGTGTGTGTGTGTGTGTGTGTGTGTGTGTGTGTGTGTGTGTGTGTGTGTGTGTGTGTGTGTGTGTGTGTGTGTGTGTGTGTGTGTGTGTGTGTGTGTGTGTGTGTGTGTGTGTGTGTGTGTGTGTGTGTGTGTGTGTGTGTGTGTGTGTGTGTGTGTGTGTGTGTGTGTGTGTGTGCGACCGCCGTTTGACAACCACCGGTCCGAATGAAACTTGCCAGGAATCTTGCCGGGGCCCGGCA